>NW_024086624.1:0-27275 GCF_009730915.1 Dioscorea cayenensis subsp. rotundata
TGCAATTCGTAAGGAGACATGCACCTTAGGAGGAGAACTTGACAGTCCCGCGGATTCTATCCAAAGGTCGTCGCCCTAATGTGATTATTCCTGCAACTGGCGAGAACATTGCTGTCAGGGAGTCACCAAGAGTATCTGCATTCAAAAGGCTATCTCGCCCCAAAAGGATAATGAATGACGATGATGATGATGAACCCGCCTTTACCATTACAGCAAAAGGACGGGAAAGTAGAATTTTCCAGTCATCTGATGAAGACACACCAAAGAAGAAAAGTGTGTTTTAAAGGCTCACACAAAGGAAAGTCAAAATTCCAAAACAAAGGCTAGATTTTGTGTCATTCCAAGGACACAAGAATGATCAAATGAGTACCTTCAACAACTCATTTGAACCTCTTAACCTAGTGAAGAAGAACGCAACCACTGCAGACCTGCGCCCTCAACTGAGTGAAAACAAGGTTGGTCGACCTCCAAAGTCCTATCACAAGAACTCATTTGGTCAGAATCTCTACAAAACTTACACAGCATCAAGGAAACTGCAGTCAGAGAAGATAAGACCAAAAGAATTTTATCAAAAGAAGAAGCAATTGATTTCAACAGTGCAGAAGACGGTGTTTGACCATTTAGCTCCTACAAGAAATCAACCCAAGGTTAACAAGTCTAAATTTCAATGGAGGAGGAAAATGAAAGATGAAGAAATGTCTGATGCAGATGTGGAAGTACACACTTACCGGATGGTTACCGAAGCAAGAGGAGATCCTGCACCCGAACAAGAACAACCGGGGCCTGTTATAAGATCCTGCAAAAGGGCAGTAGACTCCCTGAATGGAGAAGAAGGTTCCAGCCATGTGGCACCACATGAGGAGCAAGGGATAGGGACTAGCCTTCCACAGCTCCATGTACCAAGGAAACACAAAGAAGTGCAGCCGCTAAATGAAGATGAAGAGGATGAACCTGTCTTCATTCCTCAAAAGGGACACCGTGATACTGAATATCAAAGACTCAATGACAACATGGTAATGTTGATGGGTTCAATGTTACAAATGCATAAACAAATTAAAATCCTCATGGAAAATCAACCTGAACAACCAGGAAGATCGAGGAGCCTATCCCGACGGCCGAGAGAAGCCCTTAGGCCAGTTGAGCAAGGGGTAACCCCATGGTTTTCTATGGAGAATGTGCAGAGGTCGAGAAGTCCAACACCTCATCCAAAGGAAACCTTCAGGCCAGCGGAACATAGGGGAGCCTCTTATGCTCCTATTCAGGAACAATCAACTGTAATGACTCGGGAAGAGATACAGCGAATGGTAGTTGCTGAATTAAATCAAGGCAAAGGAATTGAGACAAGGGCAGATGGAGATAAGCCCTATCCCAGCTACCACGACCTGGTGCCCTACCCCAAGGGATATAATGTTCCTAAATTCAAGCAATTTACTGGGATTGGCAATCCTGACCAACACTTGGCTCATTTTGTCACGGCTTGTGGAGATATAAGTGCGAAGCCATCACTCCTCCTCAGACAGTTCTCTGCAAGTCTTGTAGGAGTAGCATTTGAATGGTATGCAAATCTGCAACCCGAGTCAATTCAAACATGGCAGCAGTTAAAAGATGCATTTCGAGTACGGTTTGGGGGCATAAGTGACAAAATCACAATTGCTGACCTAGTAACCACTCGCCAAAACAAAGATGAAAAAGTGGTCGATTACATTATGATATGGAGGAATTTAAGCATTAAATGTGAACAACCACTCTATTAGCAGCAAGCGATGGGTTTATTACTCGGGAACATTGATAGTTGGATGTCGCCTTTCTTGAGCACATCTAGCATCACTACATTCCAAGGCTTAATCTCACAAGCTAAAAAACTGGAAAGGACCAACCCGAAGGTGTTGTCCAATTTCCAGACCACTTCAAGGAGTGACAAAGACAAATCCAAGAAGATAGAAGGCGTCAAGTACACTGCTACCACCTTCAATATTGAGAAGGGGAAAGGCGTAGCGGAGTCCCATAAACCGGAACAAGCTAAGGTACCTAGCTTAGGTGCTACTGATAATGAATCAAGACCTCTTCCTTCCTTGAAAGATAGGATGAATAAGAAGTATTCCTTCAGAAGAGATAAGGTACATAAAATTTTCAAAGATGTTGTGAGAGAAGGACTGCAGCTTCCCGAATGCAAAAGGCCTGAAGAGCAAAGCAAGACAGATCATCCAAATTACTGTCCATATCATAGGGTGTTGGGACATACAATAGAAGATTGTTATGTTTTCAAGGACTGGGTCGAGTGACAATACCAAGAGGGCAAAATCACACTCTCAAAGAATGTCTTGTCTGAACAACCAGCTGAACATATACGCTATATGACTGCCCTAAACCCAGAGGAGTCATCTCAAAGGGAAATCACAGTGGTTGGTAACAAACTGATATTTATATCAACAGAAGATGACAAACCTTGTGCTGTTCCAGAAGAGTTATGGGAAGTATTTATATCCAAAAGATCAATGAAGATGTTGAAGAAGTTGGCTGAACTGTCAGGGATTGTGTGGAAATGCTCTAAGCAACCTCATAAAGGTCACCAAACAAAACAGTCAAAGAAGAAGAAGAAAAACAAGAAAAAAAAAACAAAAGCGCGAACAATCAAAGCGCAAGAAATCCATTATTGAGGAGTATATAGAGACCCTTGAAGAATATGAACAGAAGGAAAGGGTTCTAATTACTCTCAGAGATTATTTTCCTTAAGAAGTCGAGGAGTTACTCAGGGAATTAACTAAGAAAATTGAAAATGAAGAAGATGTGCAAGTTGAGACTTGCAGGGTTATTTTAGGAGGGGAACCTCTATATAACCCAGAAGATGATGATGAATACGACAGCTTCTCTGAGCCAGAAAAGTCATATGATCGTTACGGCAGGCCCTATGTCAGTAAGAAGTAGAGAAAGAAAATAGCATTCAGGGAGAGAGTAAAGAAGGCGAACGCCATACTCTTGGAGCCATACCCACAAGTAAAGTCCAAAGAACCATATTACACCTCGAAGACCCCAAAAAATAAGGTCTTGAAGAAAGTCATACCCGCTGAAGACATCCCTGCTTTTATTCAAAGGGTGACAGAGGAGTCAACTAATAGACTACGGCAGTTACATATTAAAGATGCTGAGTGGGACGAATCTGGGGCATACCCTCCAGAATCATCGGGACAAAATTTTATCTCAGAGGTTATAGATTCTCCGGCCCCTGCCAAAACAACAAATGCTAAAGAAAGACTTATAAAAAAAGATAAAAGGAAAGAGCTCTTTGACCAAGCCATAGAAAATGGATTGGATTTGCCTAATCCCAAAAGGCGGCGCCTGATGCATCTTGATAGTCATCCAAACTACTGCCAATGTCATCGGCTTGTAGGACACACCATAGAAGAATGTCAAGCTATCAAAAATGGTTGCAAGGACAGGTTTCTCTGGGTAATTTGACACTCCCAAAAGATTACTTTGAAGAAAGAGGTGAATGTTATGCCATAGTTGCTCATGATGATTCAGAAGATGAGCTGAACTTCCCTGAGGAGGAAGATGAGGCACCACAACAGGTACATCAGATGCAGCTTAAAACTAGGAAGACACTTCAACCAAGACAGGTTCCCAGTTCAAATAACCGAGATAAAGGGAAGGTGATTGAAGAAGAGAATGTCTCCCCCCAAAAAACCCTCGAAAAAGCCAAACTACAAAATTTTGGCACATTTGAAGAAAGTCCCAGCACTCCTCAGTATGTGTAATGCATTGATGATGTCAGCTGAAGTCAGGGAGTCTTTAATACATGCCCTTCAAAATCCTGAGGAGTATCAAGCATACTTTGCTGAGGTCAACATAAAAGAAGCCCTATATGCATCTCATACATCGTCGGTGTCCTTCACAAATGAGGACCTATTGCTTGGGACTACGGTACACAACAGACCACTATATGTGACAGGATTTTGTGATGGAGTAAAGATCAACCGGGTTTTAATTGATCCAGGGTCTTCTTTGAATTTAATGGCCCTCAACACTCTTTGAGCATTAGCTCTTGAAGTATGCCACTTGTCTTCGGAGAAGATCATTAGGGCTTCAATCAGCACAGCTAAAAGGCATTGGGATAGATCACTCTTCCCCTTAAATTTGGAAAAATATCATCTAACGTGAAATTTCATGTAATTGACACTAATTCTTCCTATAAAGCGCTCTTAGGAAGGCCATGGATTCATGAAAACCAGCTGGTTCCTTCAACACTGCATCAATGCGCAAAGTATTTGGTGGATGGAGAAGAGTTCAGAATTGATGGAGAGATCCAACCCTTTGGCATCCATGAAATACACTATAAGGATGCGAGGTATTATCTTAGCACATCCAAAGGGGACAAATCAACCAAAGGGGGCAAAGTGCCATGCCCAGGAAAAGAGTCTTTGACCAAGACAATTAAAATTACTCCTGTGCTCCAGAAAAGAGAACCAGCGCCACCTCATTTTGGTAGTGACACTGAGTCATCAGAAGATGAGAGTGATGCAGATATACACCAAAGTAAGGATCAAGTTGAAAGATCTGCTGAAGAAAATGCATTGTACATTACGAGGATTCCTGATGGGCTATACAAATCCCTGGATGACTTGAATATAAATACAGTTGAGCATCTAAAGACATTTTATGTGTCAGCTCGACATGAAAAGGAAAAAAGTATTTTCTTTTATAAGGACAAAAGCAAAAAAATTTTCAATGATGATATCATAAATATTGAAGAAATAGAAGATGATGAAGCTCAACCCATAAACTTCCCAAGTCATTACCCCAACAAGCTCAGGACAATAGTTGAGAGATTTAGGAGTAAAATCAAGTGGTCAAGGAGGTCACATCAGGGCTTTCGTAGACTATGGCATCCTGCACAGATAGATAAGAAAGGAATAGGCTATTCTGAGTTTTCCAGCCACTCATGTTACATGGTAACATTGCAGGAGAAGGAAGAGGAAATAAATTAAGATGAAGAATGCGCCATTCGAACTAGAAGACTTGGGAAGCAACAATTGATGAGTTGGTTGAAATTGACTTGGGAAGCGATGAGGACCCGAGGCCGACTTTCCTAAGTGCACAACTATCAGAAGAAGAAAATCATTATTCAAGGCTCTCTTGAAGTAGTATATTGACTGCTTTGCTTTGAACTATAATGAAATGCCAGGGTTAAATGATGAGGCAGTTGTTCACAGACTGGCTATTGATGCTAATGCTACTCCAGTTAAACAGGCACCGAGGAAAATAAAGTTTGACCTGGAAGAAAAGGTGATAGAAGAGACAAAGAAACTGATTGAAGCAAATTTTATCAAAGAAGAGAAATATCATGATTGGATAGCTAGCATAGTCCCTGTGAAAAAGAAGAATGGGCAAATACGGATATGTGTAGACTTCAGGGACCTGAATAAGGCATGTCCCAAGGATGATTTTCCCCACCCAGTTATGGAGCTCATGATTGACAACACCTCAGGGTACGAGATGTTCTCCTTTATGGATGGATATTCTTGATACAATCAAATTAAAATGCATCCGAAGGATCAAAATAATACAGTTTTCCGAACACCCATGGGCATCTATTGCTATAGGATAATGCCGTTCGGACTAAAGAATGTAGGAGCGACATATCAAAGAGCTATGACCAGAATATTTGATGATTTAATTCACAAGGTTGTCGAATGCTATGTGGATGATCTTGTGGTTAAGACAAATTCCAAAGACAAGCATCTTGATGATCTGAGGACAGTTTGCACACGCCTCAGAAAATACAATTTGAAAATGAATCTCATGAAGTGTGCTTTTGGAGTCCTCTCTGTGAAATTCCTAGGCTGCATCGTAAGGCATATGGGAATCGAGATAGATCCCTCCAAGATAAAGCCAATCCTGGAAATGCCACCTCCTCGGACATTGAAGCAGCTGCGCTCCTTCCAAGGACGTTTAGCATATATCAGGAGATTTATCTCCAACCTCTCTGGGAGATGCAAGCCCTTATCTAAACTGGTCAAGAAAAATGCTCCTTTCAAATTGGATGATGAATGTCAGAGAGCTTTCGATGACATTAAACAGTACTTATTGAATCCACCAGTGCTAGCAGCCCCGATTCATGGAAAGCCTCTGATCTTATATACAGCCGCATTGGAAAGGTCTTTGGGGCCTATGTTAGCTCAGAATAATGAAGAAGGGAAAGAAAATGCGTTATATTACCTTAGCAGGATGTTGGTAGGAGCTGAGAGTAAATATACGCCAATTGAAAAGCATTACCTAGCTTTGGTGTTTGCAATCAAGAAGTTGAGACACTACTTGCTAGCGCATAAAGTGATGCTCATATCAAAAATAGACTCACTCAAATACCTTATGACAAGGCCGTTACTCACAGGAAGACTAGCAAAATGGACATTGATTCTGATGGAATTTGACATAACATATACTCCACAGAAGGCTATTAAAGGGCAGGCGCTGGCAGACTTTCTAGCACCACATCTTTTCCCTGATGATTCACCACTTAATCTTGAACTCCCTGATGAAGAGACATTAATAGTGGAAGAAGCAAGGTAGTGACTATACTTTGATGGAGCGTCATCTATAAAACTGGCACTCATGCCCCAAATGCCATAAATCAAAACTAGAATAGGACTCGTGCTCGTTACACCAGAAGGGGGGATCCTCAGATATGCTTTCTCCCTCACGGAGCCATGCACAAACAATGAGGCAGAATATGAAGCTCTCATAGCTGGTTTGGAATTGGTAATTAAAATGGGGATCCAAGACATACACTTATTTGGAGACTCACAACTCATTATCAAGCAAGTCGAAGGAGACTACAAGATATACAAACTTGAACTTCTTAAACATTATAAGAAGGTCAAAAATCTAATGAATAAAATCTCCCAAGTGCAATTGAGGAGGGTTTCAAGATCAAAAAATGGAGAAGCTGATTCTTTGGCGAAAGTAACAAAGGAGCTGGCGAATCCTAAATTATGAAGAAATCCATATAACCATAAAAAATAGAAGACCCATTAGGATGATCCCCGACGAAGTCGAAGAGGAAAGTGTTAGGGGCAATGCGGAAGTCTTCACTCTCGAAATGCCAAAGGAAGATTGGAGACAACCGTTTATGGAATATTTGAAATATGATAAACTCCCAGAGGATAAATCAAAAGGTCATCAGATAAAGCGAAGAGCCCTAAGATTCACCCTCATAAATGATATATTATACCGCAGGTCATATTATCAACTGCTTTTGCGGTGCCTCTCATATGAAAAATCCCAAGAAGTTATGCATGATGTGCATTCCGGGATATATGGTGCACACCAATCCGGACCCAAGATGCGACTCAAGATCAAGCGCTTGGGATATTACTGGCCAACCATGGTTGGAGATTGCATCAATTATGCTAGAAAGTGTCATCTATGTCAGATACATGGAGATTTTATTCATCAACATCCTAATCCTTTACACCCCACAGCCTCCTCATGGCCTCTTGAGATATGGGGAACAGATGTAATCGGTCCTATTGAACCACCATCATCTTTGGGAAATCGGTTTATATTGGCTGCAACAGATTATTTCTCCAGATGGGCAGAAGCAATCCAACTGAGAGAAGTTAAGACGGAGAATATCATCAAATTCTTCAGGGAAAACATCTTATATAGATTTGGGACTCCAAGAAGAATTATTTCAGAGAACGGTCCCGCTTTCAGAAGCTTCAAGGTCGGGTGATTTACGCAGCATCATAAAATAGATTGGAGATATACCTCCATCTATAGCACTAGAGCAAATAGATTTGCAGAAGCGTTCAACAAAACCCTCTCAAAGCTGTTGAAGAAAGCAGTGTCTAAAAACAAGAGGGATTGGCATGAAAGACTTTCGGAGATGCTATGGGCATATCGCACTACCTATAGGACTCCGACACAATACACGCCATATTCTTTGGTGTTTGGAACTAAAGCAGTTTTACCTCTCGAAATCCAGATACCCCCCCCGAGAATTGCATTGCAAAATGAAATTTCTAATGAAGATAATGTTCTGCTCTACTTAGATGAGTTGGACTCTCTTGATGAAAAAAGATTGGGGGTGCAACAGAATCTCGAAGTCTACAAAGCACAAATGTCTCAAACATACAACAAATGGCTCGTTTTCGGACTTTTACCAAAGGAGAGATGGTCCTTGTTCTCAGAAGACTGATCATTACCAACAAAAAAGGCCGGGGGTAAATTCAAAGCATATTGGGAAGGCCCTTATGTTGTGGAGATCGTCTACGAAGGAGGTGCATATCAACTTATTGATGCCACCCATCAACGGCCGTTTCTTAAAGAAATATTATGTCTAATGTAAAAATGTTTGCTTATGACGGAACGTCTGGTCCCTCACAGAGGTAGACTAGTCATATACAATCAAATGTATTTCTCAAGGCAGAACATTTATTTTCATGCATTTATGTACTAAAATCATTTTTGTACTAAAAATTCGTTCAATGAAATAAGGAGACATGTGTTTGTCTATGAAGGAACGTCCGGCTCCATTAAGGCCGGTCATGCACAGTTAAGCGTGCTTCCTGAGGCAAATACATCGGTCCCTGTGATTTTCCAAAAAAAATAATAATAATAAAATAAAATAAAATAAAATAATCATCAAAAAAAATCCAAAAAAAAAAAACTTATATATGTTGAAGTGTTGAAAGTTGGAAGTTTCTTTGATAATGTTATTCCAATCAAGGTCTTCATCGGGTGACTAAATTATCTTTGATTGCCTTGAAATTTCTTCCAGACCATAAATACATATTTAGTCTTCAATCTGAACGGTTGAAATTTGATTTGAAGATTACATGATTTATAGAAGAGAGTAGGAATGTGGGCCATGATGCAGGACACCGCTTATCTATGTTCAATGTTGATCAATGTGTTAATCGGACTATGCCAAAAATTCGGATCGTTCTGAAATTTTTTATGAAAACTCCAGCCTTGATAATGCTCAATGTGAACAGTTATGATTGAGCCTCAAGTCCATCAATTATCAAAATAAAATCGCAAATCAAACATGAAATTCATTAATGATTGTCATTACACCATATTCAAATTCTAGCTTAAGATCAGATAGTGAAAAGAGTTTCAATCCTTTTGAAATTTTTTCTATATGATCAAGGCATTCTGATCTTCAATATGAATGGTCATGATTGAATTCTACATTTATATGTCTATTATAAAAAGTTCAGACATGTAGAGTCAAAATCTGCCTAAATTCCTGCCCAGCTACCTCATCATCAAGTCAAGCATCACCATATCAAATCATATTCAATTTTTGTGAAAATGTTTACATTCATTTATAAGGTCCTTATCTCTAAAATTAACGATGGAGATTGGAATTTGAGCTCATTTGATTATCATAAAAATTTGAGTTCAAAGACCATGTCTATCTCGTTCCTTGTTCACCCATGGTACCATCGAGTGGATGAATGGCTTATAAAATCATCCCAAATTTGGCTGAAAATGTTTACAAATACAAGGCCCCCATTCAAAAAAAAAAAAAAATAGAGAGAAAGATGGAGAAGGTTCTATGCCAACCTCGAGATATCCATTGGTAAGGAAAGGACTAGAACAACATTGAATTTCATTCTGTTTATCGGATTAAGCTAACAACGATATAAAATAGCTGATGCCTTCAAAAAAAAAAATTGAGGATTCGTACTTCTCTCACTCAATCTCACTAAAATTCTTCGTGAGAAAAGTACGAAGGGGGAATTTGTTTATGTAAAAAAATTGCATGTCCTGATTCAAATCGAATAAAAATTTTTAAAAATTACATACAGTAAAATTATAATCGAATTGGGACAACATATGGTTAAAATAAATAAATTTCATTATATTTGGATATATTCAAGATAAGTCCAGAAGATATTTTTGAGATAATTTAAAAATTTTAGAATCTGAAGATCAGCCGAAAGCACAGATCTCGAGGCGATCTAAAATATTTAAATCACAAGATCATCCGAGAGCACAGATCTCGAGGCGATCTAAAATATTCAAATCACAAGATCAACCGAGAGCACAGATCTCGAGGTGATCTAAAATATTCAAATCACAAGATCAACCTAGAGCACAGATCTCGAGGTGATCTAAAATATTTAAATCACAAGATCAGCCAAGAACACAGATCTCGAGATGATCTAAAATATTTAAATCACAAGATGAGCCGAGAGCACAAATCTCGAGGCGATATAAAATATTCAAATCACAAGATAAGCCTAGAGCACAGATCTCGAGGCGATTTAAAATATCCAAATCACAAGATCAACTGAGAGTACAGATCTCAAGGCGATCTAAAATATTTAAATCGCAAGATCATCCGAGAGCACAGATCTCGAGACAATCTAAAACATTTAAATCATAAAATTACCCTTGAGAACGTATCTCAAGGCAAAAATACCAAATTACAAAATTGCCTTTGAGAACATATCTCGAGGCATAAATGCAAAAATACAAAAAAATATCCTTGAGAAAATATCTCGAGGTATAAATGCAAAATTACAAAATTCCCCTTGAGAACATATCTCGAGAGGAAAAAAATAAAAATTACAAGATTGCCCTTGAGAACATATCTCGAGGCATAAAAGCAAATTACAAGATTACCCCTGAGAACACCTATCTCGAGGCAATCTCAAATCTTAGGATAGCCAAACACATATCCCGAGGCAATCCTAAATTTCATATAACCTGAAAACAAGTCTCGAGGCAACCTAAGAAAGTGCAAATCCCGAAGTACCCCAAACACATATCTTGAGGCAAATTGAATTTTTAAATTAAATTTCAAAAAATTAATTTTTATTAATTTAATTAAATTTCAAAAATTTAATTTAAAAAATAATTAAATTTGAATTTTTTAAATTTGAATTTTTTAAATTTGAATTTTACATTTGGTCTTATCTTATCGTGATTGAGTCCACGGGGATAAGAACATACGAAGTTTTTAAAAGGGGAATTAAAAAAAAATTGGAAAAAATTCAGAGAGGAAGAGAAAGAAGCAAGGAAAGAGAGAAGAAAAGCAAAAAGAGACAAAAAAAGGTCTTTTCTCCTTTTATATAATAAATATATATATAATCGTGCTGATCCTCGCCGTGTTCACCGTTGATGCCGCCGACATGATTGAACGACTGAGATAATGCCGTCAATCATGCCGGATGTCAATCATCGCCGCCACATGCTAATTGTCGTTGTTGCACTATTTTGGTCACCGTGTTCACCGTTGATGCTGCCGGCGTGATTGAACGGCTGAGATAATGCTGTCAATCATGCCGGATGTCGATCGTCGCAGTGGTGCCTCTATCACCTGTTGCTCGTTGCTGCTGCTTCTTCTTCGTCTTCAGTGCCTTTTAAGAAGAATGAGACGGGTTCGTCTCTAGTCTCTCGGACCTTGATGTTGAGATCGCCAAGAGTTTTGTGCTGCCTTATGTTACTCTATATGAAGACACGATCAGTGGCCCGGGATGTCCGATGAATACCTTAGGCAACGAGGTGAGGACTTTCTGGATGGGCTGGAAGGTTGCAATCTTGTGCTTGAAAGAGGCTCTATATTCAACGTGATCAAAAGGACATGATTGAATTTGTTAGAAATACCTTATCTGAAGTTATGGAATACCACACACACATGCAAGCAATAAAGAGAAGCCAAGCACCTCTTTCTTCTCAGGCCAATGATGATCTCGTAATCCTTGACAAGATAGTAAGTGATCAAGTTTCGATATGGAAGAGCACCAAAGTTTTTTTTGGATAGTTACCAACCATCTTATTCTCAAATTGGCGATGTGTGTGCATATTTGTGACGATGCTTGCTGAGAAATCTGGAGAGTAACAACAAGCGGGCGTTGCATATGAAGCCGAGACTTTCCTAGGATCAGGACGATTCGCATGAGTTTATCTATTTGGTTACAACTGTACGGATAAGAAGGAGCTAAAGAAAGCCTTGAGGTTTCGTTGGTCTATCTTGAACTTTGCAATCATCATTGGTATTCATCAGATTGAGCTGCAGAGTCTAATTTTCCTTGTATGTTATGCTGCATGCCTTGGAGCAGGCTCATTGGGTCTTAGTGGATTGTTTAATAACCATTCTTGTTATAGTACCAGTATTTTCCAGCAAAATTTAAAAGAATATATAGCACACATAATATAAAACATTTTCCTGCCTTGATTTCTGATAACATGCGTATACATATCTACTCACATGCAACCGTTGATGTGGAGGACATTGATAGTTTTAAGTGACTGAATTCTTCTTATTGTGCAGTGCTTCGAATATTACTTCAAAACTCATCCCTTTTATCTCTTTCAGCTCGACATGAAAATCTCAAGTATAGAAATCCAAAGTATTTGTCTATGTTTATCCATTTGAGGTTTTATATACTAGAGAAGATATTATTCCTTGATGATGATTTAATTGTTCAAAAGGATCTGACATCAGTTTAACACTTATCTTAATTTCTCAAATTAAAAAAAATAAAAAATAAATAAAAAAAATAAAAACAAAAAGTCAGAATTTTGATCTACGGGTTTGTGGATACTCATGTGTATGAGTCATAAAAAATGATAATAAAAAAATATATAAATATAAAAAAATCCGGTGCCACCATTTAAAAGATTTTCTAGGCAATTCATAAAAACGTAAAATAATAAAAATAAATAAATCTCAATTTAGGAGCTAATGATGATGTTATGATGACGGTGATGGTTCTTAAAAAAAAACGTGCAGGCATGCATGTGTATGAGATGAAAAGTAAATAATAATAATAATAATAATAATAATAATAATAATAATAATAATAATAATAATAATAAATGAATAAGAAACATGCATATGTACATAAAAATAATAAGAAGCACACAAAAAAAATGATGCATAACTCACGTGCATTGTTTGTGCATGTTTAAAGAAGATAATAAAAAAAATAGAAAGGGCTCCACTTGTCATACACATGGGTATATATGTATCTATCCCTAAATATATATACTTAAATAAATAAAAAAATCCACTATGCTAAGTGTAGATATAAATAAATAAATAAATCTAGAAATGATAACATACTGCTAATCTTAAAGCAACAACAAGGATGCTTATCTCAAGATAGTGGTTAAATTCATCTCAAGGCAGCAATGAGATATATAACGCAATGATAAGGCACAGGCGGTGGTGGTTTATTCATTTCAAGACAGCGACCAAAATTACAAAAAAAAAGGGGGGCGGCAATGAAATGACAATGAGGCACGCAACGCCGTGGCCTATTCATTTCAAGATAGCGACCAAAAATTACAAAGGACGGCAATGAAATATACGTCTCAAAATGACAATAAAGCACGCAACGCAGTGGCATGGCACATACATCGGCAATGATATAAAATATATGCATATATATAAGTGATGTAATAAATATGTTAACAAAATTTATAATTCGCAAATTCTCTTGTCCCTTTACATGTATTTTTGCCCTTAATTGGAGGTTCCCAAGATACTATCTGGGGTAATTAATAATAGAGGCTTGCCTCTATTAGGAATGGAAGAACTCACAAAACAAAAAAATGATACTTGTGCTTCGATATATCATCTGGTGTCTTCTACATGATGTCAGATGCGTATTTTTGATCCCACAACTCTCTCTTTCTCCTTTGTTTCTTTTATTTTCTTTCTTTCTTCTTCTTCCTAGTCGTGAGCTTTCTTCTTCCTCCTTAATTGTTCTGATGACTGATCTTGGAAAATTAACACCCAAAAATCCTCTCTCACTTGCTCTCAAGTACGGTAGGTGGTACCCTAGTTTTAACTTTGTATATAAGTTTTATTTCATAGTTTTTCTCGTTTGAAAACTTAGGGTTAAAACCTTTAAATCTCTTTGGATTTTTGAGGAAACTGGGCTTAAAATGGAACCCTTGATCTTGTTATTGGTAATCTTTGATTCTTGTAAAGAATTTCTTGTGATTGTTGTTGTAAATTTGAGAAAACCTTCGTTTTTAAGGTCAAGATTACTGTAGTAGTTTCGAAGTTACCGTAGCACAAAAAATTCTACTATAATTTCCTTTAGTTCTTTGGTCCAAGTTTAGGGCCTTTTGGATCCAAAATGGCATTGTTTTGCCCTATAGCCCTAGTGTTACATGTAATTCATATAAATCTCAGGCATTCATGTATTTTACTTTTCATTCTTGTATTCATTGCTTCTTGGATTCTCTGCTTGTGGCTAGGTGGCGAAACATTTTCTAAGGGGAAGGAAATCACTAAAGAGTAAGCGCGTCTCGAGGCTAGATGACCTGTTCTGTGAGTGGTTGATTTGTGGTTGCATAGTCTTAATAAGAGTAGTATCATATTATATATATATATATATATATATGTTTTACACTCTATTTTTTATACTAAATCATATCTCATTTTCTTTACCAAAGATGAAATTATTAAAATGTTTTGTATATACTTGAGTATTTGAAATCTATGGTTGCTTCTTACTAAAACTAGAATATTTATGTGTTGATTTTAAAAGATATATGCTCGTATGTCTATGTATTTACACTCCAAGTGAATATGGTTTAATATGTATTTGTTTATTTAGCTATTGTACGGTGATTTATAGCATTGATTTTAAATGTATGTGTTTATATATAAATAATATCATATATGTCCTAATAGAACCCAATGTCCTAATGGAACCCAAATCTCAATTTAATTTAAATTCTAATATATTCTAATCATAGATATATTTAGAATTAAAATTTAATTGTCCTAATCTTAATCTTAATTGATTATTTGGTTGCCTTGGACTAGAATACCAATCCCTAGGCGAACAAAAAAATACAAATTACAAAATTGCCCCTGAGAACATATCTCGAGGCAAATAAAAGAATGGAAATTACAAAATTGCCCCTAAAAATTTATCTTGGGGTGTAAATGCAAAATTACAAAATCACTCTTGAGAACATATCTCGAGGCAAATGCAAATTGCAAGATTGCGCTCGAGAACACATATCACGAGGCAATCTCAAATCTTAGGATAGCCCCAAGTACGCATCTCGAGGCGAACTTAAATTTCATATAGTCTAATACATATCCCGAGGCAAATTGATTTTTTTTAATTTAATTAAATTTCAAAATTTTAATTAAAAAATTTTAAATCTGAATTTTTAGTCCTCATCTCGACTTTGTTGTGATTTGACAGAGAGGTTGGGTGGAAAGGATAATTAAAAATTTTTTAATTTTGAATTTTGAATTTGGTTTTATCCTCATCTTGACTTGGTTATGATTTGATGGAGAGGTTGGGTGGAAAAGATAAGATCCAATGTTTTTTTTAATAATAGGAAGGAAAAGAGAAGAAAATAAGGGAAAAAATTCGGGAAGAAAAAAATTCGAAGAAAAAAAGAAGGAAAAAAAGATGAAGGAGATGGTACAGATCTCTCTCTCTCTCTCTCTCTCTCTCTCTCTCTCCCCACCCATATTCACATATACATACGTATATAAAAAAAAAAAATTCATTGCTGCCGCCATTGCTTTTCACCGTTGCGTTGCCTGCCGCTGTCGCCACCGCCGTTTGCTGCTCACAGTTGCTGATGATACACGTTGTCATCGTTACCCGCTGCCTCTACTGCCTGAAGCTGTCGTTGTTGCTTGAGTGGCTGAGATAATGCCACCAAGCAAGCTTAATGCTTTTGTTGGCGTCATTGTCGTCTCTTGATACCGTTGTTGCTGTTGTTGCCTGTTTACTATCGCTACTAGTTGCTGTCGCCGCTGCTGTTGTTTGCTGCTGCTATTGCTCATCGCTACTACTGCTCGTCGCTGTTGCTGCTGGTCGCCATCATGCACGCCAACGCACAAGCTTCAAAGATTATTGCTATTTCAAAGAAGAGACTGGTTTCTCATCTTGTCCAGACTCCTTCATTTGCAATACAAATCAAAGATATGATGATGTCATTGCAAATAGCACAGAGACGGAAACTTTCATAATATTATTCACACGTCAGTCATACTTGGACAAATGCCAACATTCATTCAAGAGCAAGTGCCATCAGTCAGTCATGGCTATGCTACAGTAATGCAATCGAATCCCATCAGTTGCACCTCCTGAAGTAGTCCTCCAAGAAATGAAAGATGTATCAACACAGACTGTGCCATCAGATGCAAATGATACACTTTCAGATAAAATATCAAGTGCAACACCAGATGTAACACTCCAAAAGGCAGAAGATACTTCTGTAGGAACCACACAACAGATTGTAGAATCTGCAGTTCCAAATACCACATTAGATGTGTCTTCTGATACAGTACTGCAAGAAGTGGAAGCCGCACTAGCAGAGACTATACCGTAGGATTTAGAGGATTCACTTCCAGATACTATGTCAGATGCACCTACTGATGAAATACTCAATGGCATGGAGAATACACCTGAAGAAAGCTCACCACAAGGCACAATAGATGAGACATTAGATGCAACTCCATAGATGATGTTCCAAGATGTGAAAGATACACCTTCAGAAACCAAACAACAAGATGCTGAATCTTTTGTTCCAGATCCCAAATTAGATGAACTTCTTGACAAAGTGCTTCAAGATACGGAAATTTCACTTGCAGAAACTTCGCCATAATATGCAGATGCTACACTTCTTAATTCCACCGCATTAGGTTTACTACCCAATAAAGTAGCCCAAGATATGGAGCATACTCTCCTGCAGACCACACCAAAGGATGCAAATGATGCACTACCGGGTACCACACTACAGGACCCAAGGAAGGCACTTCAAAGTACTATACCAGAAGATTCACGAGGTATTGCATCAGAGACCAAACCGCAAGATTTAAAAGATGCTGCAAGCGAGGGCAAAATTGTTGTAGATGCTGCACAAGTTGAAGCTATTAGCTGAGCATGAGGGTCATTAAACTGAGGATATAGAGTTTGAGGACCTAAGAAGCTTGAATCCATTGAAATTTACAGATATTGATGTTGATCATGCAAATCCACAAATGTGCAATAGATATCTATGCTAATTTGCGAGCCAGTGAGCTTATCCAAAACAAAAACCATCTTCAAACTTTATGGAAATAAAGCAACATGATATCAACCAAAGGATGTGGGTGATTTTAATTGATTAGTTAGTAGAGGTTTCGGAGGAAAATAACTTAGTGCACATCATTGACTTATTTCTCACTGACAATGTTGAAAGATCAAGACTCCAACTACTCGGTATCTCCTGCAAGCCATTTCAAACCATACTGCAACAGGATGATTTCTTTCTCAGATTCTTTCCGGTTCATTAATTTTTCACACCAGATTGGCTCGTCATGTTTTCTCTCATGACTCATGCTTGACATAAGCAAAGACGTTGAAAAATACATTTGTATACTTAAATTCTCACATTTCCTATTTGCCATACCAAAGTCCTACTTTTAAGTAGGCATTTTCTTCGTCTAACGTGGAATGATATAAAAAGTTTGTTCATACAAGCAACTTGTGACAACTAAATTGGGATATGATGACTTCAAATCAGTCACTCCAGAAGACATGGCAATTAAGGCAATGAAGGAAATTGAGAAATTAACTAGAGTAAAAATATGATGGAAGCAACTACCAAACCATTTTAATGCTCAATGCAACTCATCTGAATCATACCGAGAGTTGATTTATCTGTTTGAAACTCTGCTTTAGTCCATGTATTGAGTGTCATCATCACAAACCTTGTCCTGAGTTGGAAGGTCTATGAATCATGTTAGTAACAAAAACAAAGAAGTTATTGAAGCAGTTGAAGAGTTAGTTTGGGACTTGTTTTTAAAAAAAAAAAAAAAATCATTTACCATGCATGTGGAATCTCCAAAAATGAGAAGTATGCATTATTATGTACAAATAAAAATATATAATAATAAAGAATATAAAGGGCCGGACCCACCATTTAAATGATGAGTATGGGGTTAAAAAGAAAAATGAAAAAATTTCACATGGCTCATGCATGCATAAAAACATGCATACTCATGTTTTGGTAAGAGTAGATGACACACAAAAAAAATGAAATAATGAAATAATGAGAAACATACAAAAAAAAAAGCATGCTATGGTCTCATGACACGTAGAATAAAAAAATAAAATAAAATAATAATAATAAAGAATACAATAATGGGCCCACCATTAAAAAAATGAATATTTACGTGCATTTTAAAAAAAAATACATTGGAAATGCAACCAACATTATATCATGCCATGCATGCATGCATGGTATAGAATCATTTTGTATTTCCTTTAAAAAAAAGCCATACGTGATTAGTAACGATGAATGTTGGTGATGCTGATTAAATAAAGAAAATATGGTGACTACAATGATATGAACTATGAAGAGAACTATGGGATGTGTAGCAATGAAGAAAAAGGTTCGGCCAATATATCAAATAATGATGACATGTTGTTACCAGAGCAACGACAAAATTACTCTGTCCGAAGCTATAACAAGAATGTTCAATTCCCGCAACGGAACCCTTTTCTTAGAAAATATATGAAAGATGGAAACGATATATATATATATATATATATATATATATCTTAAGGCCATAATGAGAAAGACATTTAAAAATGATGGTGGGACATGCAACGTGGTGACAAAGCACGGGCAGTGGCGAATTTCAAGGCGATAACAAGACATATATCTCAAAATGGCAACAAGGCAGGCAACGCAGTGGCAAGGCACATGTAGCGGCAATGATATAAATATATGTGTATATATATAAGTGATGTAATAAATATGTTTATATAATAAAATAACATGATTTATAATTCGCAAATCTTCTTGCTTTTACTTGTACTTTTGCTCTTAATCAGAGGTTCCCAAGATACTATCTGGGATAATTAATAATAGAGGCTTGCCTCTATTATGAATGAAAGAATCCACGAAACAAATATGATATTTGTGCTTCGATATATCGTCTGGTGTCTTCTTCAAAGACATGATGCCAGACGCGTATTTTCGATCCCATAGTACGCTCTTTGAGTTAAAAATATGGATTGATGGATTTCTTGAGTTGTAAATTGGAAATGCTTATATTACATGTTTGACTTTGTTGGTGACTATAGACCACGGCCAAAACTTGGACTTCGATCTGACAATGCAGTGGGGTCCCATGGTCTGACTTAATGGGAGGCCGTGTAGTCAACCCTTGTTTATAATTTTATCCCCGGTAGAGAGGTGCATAAAGCAATGACAGGGTTTAGGAAGGGTAATACCTTCATTTTGCATGAGAAACCTGTAATCACCACATAGAAATCTCAGTGGCCAATGCCAAGGAAGCAATGTTCTGAATTTATTTTAAAATATAACACCTTGGTGGTCCCGTATCTAGTAGTGGCCACAATTAGATCAGGAATGATTTGAGGCCAGCCTAGGATTTCGATTTGTGATTAATATGTTGAAGATTTTATTTGTGTATATCACTGATAACTCATGTTTAAACTATTGAATTGTCTGATTATTGGATAATTCTTTTAATATTATTATTAGTATGATGATTCCTTTTCTTGAGATGCTTTATTACTCTGTTATGTCTATGTTGTCACCGCTCACTGGGTAATACCTCTCTCTCTCTCTCTCTCTCTCTCTCTCTCTCTCTCTCTCTCTTTCTCTCATATTGTTATGCTGGATATGGTTGTGATGGGCAGGTTATAGAGTGACTTGTGTCCCCTCTTGTGGCTGAGTTGGTTTATCTTTTGGCATATAGACTGTATGGATCCACTAGACTTTATAAGTATGGTTTGTTGTTGCATTTGTACTCTTTGTATTCTGAGTGTATTTTAGACTATAGCTTGTATTTTGTTAATGTTCCCTGTATTTTATGTACCTAATGTAGGGGAACCGTATTGTACTTTTATTGTTGAGTTTGTCTTCTTCTTCTTGGAAAGATTGTGATATTAAGTTTATGTTGAGCCTTAAGGTGACTCAGATGTAGGGTGAAGTATGACCCTCTCCTTGTTGTCGTGGAGATTGCCACGTGCCCAGCTAAGGTAGGGACGTGGTAGGGACTATTTAGGTAATTGCACCAATAACTTTTTCTGGGACTTACAATTCTTTCCATATAAACTAAATATCTTCTAATGAATATTATTATATATAAAACCTTTAGTTGATAAGAATCAAGATTTACAGTTGTGAAAATACATTGTTTATGTTAATGGATCTAAAACCTTTAGTTGATAAGAAGCAAGATTTATAGTTATTAAAGTACATTGCTTATGAGAGACATTCACACATTTGGATTTGTTTTTTTAGAGTATTGGCATGTCAAACTCATTTGAATAGTAAACAAGCTGAGGTTTGATGATTTAAAGAAAACAAAAAACAAAGTTGGGCATATGAAAACTTGCTCAATAGACATCAATGAGGCTAATTGTACAATATTTGTGCTTAACACATCACAATTAACAGTTAATAATGTGTTGATAAAAGATTTTATTATTAATTATTTTAACAATGTTAAAGATGTTGCAAAGTTTTCTAAAAGCAAAAGAGTTTGTTTTAAAATAGTTATGCTTAGTCAGAAAGTTTATTTAAAGAGACCTTTACAGCTATAAAAACTTGACAATTGTACAACTACGGAAAGAGCTATATAAATTGTAAAAACTTAGTAAAAAAATATATATGATGAATTCAATAAAAAATTATTGCTCTATTAATCTTTTGCCATATTTTTATGATCATATTCATTATTTATCATATTAGCAACCAAATCAAAATGGAATTAGAGAGTGTTTATTAATTTTTAGGTTTTCATCTTTGTTTTCATTTATTCCTAGTGTCCTTGAGTTCTAATAGCTGAAATAATCCAATAAAGAGCTTCAAGATATATTGGATCGATCATGGATCCTTATAGCCCTCTTAACTTGAATCCTTCTGGTAATCTATGCACTATTCTTATTTCTAAGCCTTTTGATGGGACTGGATTTGGACCATGGAGGCATGCCATGGTGATTGCCTTATCGACAAAGAATAAATTAGGTTTTGTAGACGGATCTTGTGAAAAACCTAATTCAGATTCAGCTGATCTCTAGTACTAGATTTGATGCAATAATATGGTTGTATCTTGGCTGTTGAATTCCTTAGAAAAGAAGATATCTGAAAGTGTTCTTTATTCAAATTCTGCCTCAGAAATATAGAAAGAACTAGAGGAGAGGCATAGACATTCAAATGGTGCTTAGTTAAGATTGAGAAGGAATTGTCTCAAGCTTCTCAAGAGGCCAATAATATAGCTACTTATTATATTAAAATCAAGAAATTGTAGGATAGGATTTAGTCGTTGATATCCTTACCATCTTGTTCTTGTGGAAAATCTCAGATTTGCCAAAAGTTTGAGGAAGAACAGAAGTTGATATAGTTCTAAATGGGTTTAAATGAACAATATAGTATTATTCATGGTAACATTCTATAATGAATCTATTGCCTCGATGACCCAAGTTTACTCACTCTTAATTCAAGAAGAGAAGCAAAGGGAAATTTACTCAGACTCTCAATTTTCCATTATATTAGCAGCTATGGCAGTAGGAAATTCTTATAATGCACAACAGCGAGTCATCTCTCAGAGAGGAAAACAAGATACAAGAAACCAAGACATGTTAGAGATAAGTGTTTCAAGCTACATGGATATCTTACAGGTTATAAGAATGTAAGGGAGAAGAGAGTTGTAACTCAAGTACAAGCAGAAGTTTCAAGCCCTAATCCTTCAAACCAAATTTTTGAAGTCATGCACATTCCTGAGATAAGACACATTATACTAAATTATTGCATCTATTAACTTAGAAAATAGAGATGGGACCATCTGTTGAAGCCTCAATTGATTCTACTGAAACTTCTACTAGAGCCTCTATCAACTTTACTGATATGATTACAGAAATTTCTTCTTATTCATGCTCTCCTAGTAATTGTCGTTTGCAACCATTTTCCTATACACACTACCTAGATATTAGAAATAGGAACAAGCGACCACATTTGTGATGACATTAAACTCTTTCTTAGTCACAATTCTTTACTCAAGCCTTCCCATATAACCTTACCCAATGGAAATACAATAGCACTCAATCAAACTAGGACTATAAAAATTGGAAACAACCTAATGTTAAAAGGTGTTCAGTTTATACCTAGTTTTCATTAAAACCTTGTTTCCATTGAAAAGCTTACCAAATAGATGAATTGCAGAGTTTACTTCACACTTGATCATTTTTTCCTGTAGGGCACTTCTGGGAAAATGATACAGGAAATTGGTAGACTTCACAAAGTAATAAATCTACTGTAAGAGAATGTGTGCTGCCCTCTTCCTAGTTCAAATGGAGATTTGTTCTACTTGTTTCTTAATTCTAGTTTAAGTCAAAGGAATTGTAATTCATTTTCCTTAACAACATGGCATAATAAACTTGATCATCTACCTTTGCATAAATTGCAACAATTATCTCTCGTTAATTGCAATGATGAAATTTCTTTCCCTTCATTGTGTGCCATTTGTCCTCAAGCAAGACAACATAAAAGGCCTTTTCCTCATAGTTAAATACATAGAAGTTTAATATGTGAACTAATTCACATGGACATTTAGGGGCCTTACCATATATCTACACATCAAAGATAAAAATATTTCTTAACTATAGTAGATGATTATAGTATGGAAACATCGATACATCTTTTAAGCTCAAAGAATAATGCCTTACCAATTTTGAAAGCCTTTGTACAAATGGTTGAATCACAATTTGTATTAAAGGTAAAAACAATAAGATTAGACAATGCTATAGAATTAGGTTCTAACCTGGAAGATAGAATTTATCTTGCAAACAAAGGAATTTTACATCAAACAACATGTGTTTATACCCCCACAACATAATGGACTTGTAGAGAGAAAACACAAACATTTACTAGAGGCCTCTCAAGCACTCTTGTCTCAATCAAAATTACCTTTGAAATGTTGGGGTGAATGTGTACTAACAACAACTTAGCTAATAAACAAATTTCCCTAAAACATTTTAGGTAATAAAACTCCCTATGAAATACTATTTGGTACTAAACCTAATTATTCACACTAAAAGTGTTTGGTTGCATCTGCTATATATCACCTATTGGTAAGAATTTAGATAAACTGCAGCCTAGAGCAATCCCTTGTGTGTTTCTAGGCTATAGTTGGTAAGAAAGGATATTTGCTTCTTGATCTCAAAATTCATGAAATACATGTTTTTAGGAATATGATATTTCATGAAAATATATTTCCCCTTGATAAGTCTACTTATTTAGATGATATTGTTTTTCCAATTTCGACTTCAGAAACTTTCACTCCCCCAAATCCCATTACTCATTCTCAAAATAAAATTCCACAAAACTCATCAATTGTCCCTATTCTTGAGTCAGTTCCTATAATTAGGACGAGTTCAAGGTCACATTCTCAACATTCTTACTTGTAGGATTACATTTGTACAAATGTAACAGGTGTAAAAACAATGTTTCTGCAAATTTATTCTTCTTACATTGCCTTCATAGCTTAACAAATACTTGTCCTACTTCAAACCATCTTCGTTTTATTGTCCGGTCCACCAAAAGCCAAAGGTTGCTCACAACTATTACTGAAATATATGAGCCAACATCATATGAAGAAGTCGTAATTAATCCTGCATGGGAAGAAGCAATGTAGAAGGAATTTAGTGCTTTAGAGGCAAATAAAACTTGGGATATAGTGAAATTACCTCCTCAAAAGAAGCCAATAAGCTACAAATGGGTGTACAAAGTCAAGCATAGAGCTAATGGCATAATTGAAAGGTTTAAAGCCAGGTTGGTGGTAAGAGGGTTTACACATAAACAAGGCATTGACTTTACTGAAACCTTTTTACCAGCTGTGAAGATTACAACAATAAGGTGTCTGACTGCAATAGCAATTAAAAAGGGCTAGCCACTTTCTCAACTATATCTGAATATTTCTTTTTTGCAAGGAGATTTAAATGAAGAAATTTATATGAAGATACCATAAGGACTATATGTTACAAATTCACAACTTGTTTGCAAACTGAATAAATCCTTATATGGTTTGAAATAGCTTCAAGACAGTGGTACTTTAAACTTTTAGATGGCCTAAGATCAAGGGGCTACAAGAATTCCAAGAATGACTATTCTCTATTCTATAAGAAGTTAGAAAATTCGTGGTATTTCTAGCAGTTTATGTTGATGATGTCCTTGTGGTAGGAACAAACAAGAGCCAAATAGATTCACTATGGAATTTTTTGAATGCTCAATTTAAGATTAAAGATTATGGTGAACTTCATTATTTTTTGGGAATAGAAGCAATCATAGAGCTAGTTGGAATGATCTTGACTCAAAGAAAATATGCCTTAAATCTTATCAAGGAGTTCAAGAGTAAATCACAAACTACTTTTCTTAGCCCTTCACCAACAAAGGAGTAAAATTGAGTGCAAATGAAGGAAAACTCATTAATGACCCAAGTATATATAGATCTTTAGTTGAAAAAATAAACTATTTGTCTCCCATTAGGCTTGATATAGCGTATGTAGTGTAATATTTAAGCCAATTTATGTCATCTCCATGGCAACCCCATATAGAAGCAGCTTTACATACACTAAGGTACATCAATCATAACCCAACTCAGGAACTCTTGATGAATTCTAAACCAGATTTCAATTTAACAGCATATTGTGACTCTGATTGGGCCTCATGTCCCAACACTAGGCACTCAATCAGTGGTTTCTACATTTTACTTAGGAATAGTCCTTTGTCTTGAAGTCTAAAAAACAACATACATTAGCACTTTCTTTAGCAAAAGTTGAATATTGCTCTTTGAGAAAGTATGTGCAGTTAAAATGTGATTAATGTCACCCAATTGCAGTTAAAATGTGAAAATTATGCTGCAATAGATATAGTCAAGAATCTAGTTTTTCATTAGAGAACAAAGCACATCGAACTCGATTATCATTATGTGAGAAAACAATTACAAGCAGAGGTTATAAGTGTTCATTATGTTCCTACTCAAGGGCAACTAGCTGATGTATTCCCGAAGAGCTTATTTAGACCTCAACATCAACTACAAATTTCGAAGTTGGGGGTGTCTCATTTATCTTCACACCCTCCAACTTGATGAGGTGAAGGGAAGGGGGGAGGGGGGTGGTTGAAGATGTTGCAAAGTTTTCTAAAATCTAAGGAGTTTGTTTTAACCAGGTAAGCTGAGTCAGCATGTTTATTTAAAGGTTCCTTTACAACTATAAAGACTCCTTTACAGTTGTACAACTAGAGAAAGAACTAAATAAATTGTAAAAACTTAAAACAAAAATATATATGATAAATTCAATTATAATCTGTAACTATGTCTCAATCTTTCTTCCTATTCCAATGATCATATTCATTATTTTTCATATTAGCAGTGAAATCAACAAAGGACTTAATAACAATTTAAAAAATAATAATAATTAAAACAACCAATGGTCTCATCCATACCTCATCCATACCGGGATATCCATGTAATCAAACGCTACCTAAGTTAGCCGAAGTGGATGAGACTATTAATCATGGTATATTAACTTAATTAAGATTAAACCATGTTAGCTTAAAAGATTCATGTCTTTCTTCTAAACCATTAACCTTATCCCGAGGTAAACATAAGATACAAAGACCACATGGAGTCGTGGATTAGTGGGCCCAAAAAGTCTGTTCCTGGTTGGTGAGTAAGGAAGAACATGATCAAATTCAGGATAGAACTTGAGCTGAACAAGGACCAGAGAGAGTGGTTCAGGTATGTTTTCCTTCCAAATTCTCCATCCAATCCATTCCATGCACTAGTTTTTCCTTACATTTCCATCAATTTGAACTTTTTTTAATTATTATTGTTATTATTATTGAGGCCTTGGTTTCTTCTTTCTTGCTTCTTGTTTCTCTTGTTCATCATTTATTGTTATAATTTGCCTGTAATTGTTTAGTTTCAATCTTGTTGCCTGTGTTTTGCTTTAAAATTTTTTGGAGTAGATTGAAAGCTGTATTTTTTTCTTTGGAATTTCTCCCTTTGTCTTTTCTGTTGCTTTTGATCAATGCTTGAATGTGTTTGAAATCGTTGAGTTTCTATCTTGTTAAATGTTTATCTTGCTAATTGCTATGTGAAATTTCCTAAGAGTAGATAGAATTTCTGAAAGGAGTTGCTGATATAAAGCTGCAGTTTTTTTTCTGCAGATTTGTTCAGAAATGATGCTTGGATCTTTCCAGTTACTGGAGAATAGTTGTTGGTTTACCTCAAAACAGATTGAAAGAAAGCCTGAACTTGTCTCCCAATGTATGTTTCCCTTAATCTTTTTGCCTTTTTAATCAACATTTCTTGTTAAATTTTCGGGGAAATTTTGTAAGGACTCATCTTATAGAAGAATTACATAGCCCTAAATTCATTAAGTAGGGCTCTAGGTTCTATGGTTAGAGTTCATGCTTTAGACTTCAGAGCTTTCATGGTCTAGGGTTAGGGTTTAGGATTTAGTGCTACACCATTGAAACAAGAAGGCGAGTTTAGTAATATTACATCAGCTGTTTCGAGGGACCAAAAGCGTGGTTATACCTAATAAACATTACTAGTTCATTGTTGAAGGTTATCTTTAATTTGTCGGAAATCTTGAAGTAAATGTAGTCTGTTTATTAGGAACTCTCATAATGCTTCAACAATAATGACCCCTAAAGAATTTTTGCTCATATTTATGCAACAGCACAGCCAACCAGCCAACGAAATACTTATGTGGTAGAAGGATTGTTACTTCACTACCTCTGTGTTATCTATTAAGTCCATTGTCAATCAAAGCTGAAGAAAAGAAGCAAGAGGACGCAAGTGATGCCAGTGTTATTGGAGCAATTAAGTCCTTCTTTGATCCAAATGAGAAAACAAAATCAGGAAAAACACTGCCGAAAGCCTACTTAAATGCGGCTAGAGAAGTAGTGAAGACTTTGAGGGAGTCATTAGAGGAGGATGCTAAGGATGTCGCCAAGTTCAGGAGAACTGCGGATGCGGCAAAGGAGTCTATTAGAGAGTACCTAAATGGATGGAAAGGCCAAAACTTTGTTTCATCGGAGGTACATTAGTTTCAGTTTTGCTGTATCTGCTAGAATTTGTTTAACATAAATTTTGATTGTTCATGTCAAACTAGTTGACATCAATACTTCTGTTGTGGCTTATATCTTCTTAATTTCCTCATCACTGAAGTTACATAGTTTATATCATTTTCATCGATGTCGATAGTTCATCTTGCAGCACACATTTCTGCTTTAATTTT
>NW_024086625.1:0-54271 GCF_009730915.1 Dioscorea cayenensis subsp. rotundata
CTATTATAGTCTTGGTTTGGATTAAGAGAGGAGAGATCTAGTTTTTTCTTCTTCTCCTCCTTTTCTTTTGTTTTGGTGTGTGATGCTGGCGGCGAGGATATGGATAGGTCTCCTTGTTGGTTTTGTGTCACTTATGTTGTGAGGTTCTACCGAAGAAATTTGACCTATCATAATTTTTAGGGGGTTTTGAGCGATCGATAGATAAGTAAATCACATATAAATCTGTATATATATATATATATATATGTAAATTTTTTATTTTCAAAAATAGTTTACATGGTTATTAAATTAATTTAGATTTTTTACTGTTTAAAAAAACATGTTGGGGTTACGTTGACCATTACTTTTGTAATTTAGTATATTTATTATTTTATTTATTTAGGATTTTACTGTTAACTTGGCTCATTTTAATTAATTTAATTATTTATTTATTTTAGGAAAATACGGATCATGATATATATTTTTTTAAAATTATTTTATTTGTTTAATTCTTGGATATTTGCATTTACTCGAAGGGCTGAGAAATGATATATTTATTTTAATACTATTTCTAGATTTAATTATTTTTTTAAATTGTGTGAATTATTATGTTAATTGATAGTTGATTATATGATATAATTGGATTAATTTTTGTTAGAAAACGGGATCAATAAATCTAAGTATTATTGTGTTGATGATGATTTTAGACCCGACATATTTTTGTTATAGAAACTCGTAGTCCCCAAATTAAGCGTGACAATAACTGCATCAGCGGGGTTAACATCTTGGCCAGTGTCAACACGTGCTTCGATATAAAAACTATAATTTCGCATCGTTCCATCGATGAAGAATAACGACTACGATATTACGCTCGGGTCACCGAGGGTAAACATATGAGTTTTGATAATCTGACTCGAGTAACCGAGTTTAAATAAATGAGTTTTGTTGTTTTGTTTTGGCATTAGTTGTTTGGGGGACTTATATGCTCGATATTTTTGGTAAACCAAAATCTGTTTTTGAATTATTTCTGATTTTTTTGGGTGAATTTTTGATATTATTCCATTATGTTACATTTTTGTATGTTTTTAAAGATTATTGAACAATTTGTGATCCCGATATTTTTTTATTGGTTTACTTCGGGCTCCCCAAAGCTCATTAAGTTATTCTTAATTTTTTTCAGGTCAGAAGAAAATTCGGGGTTGTAGTTTAGCAGGCTATCGAGTGTTTTTCCTCCAGTGTATTTGAGTTGTATTTTCTACCTTGTCGTAGTCCTTGAAGTGTATTTTTGTTATCGTAAATCATGAATTTGTTAGATTATTTTTCTTGAAGCGGGTTTTTTAGGTTTTACGTGCCTAAAGGGTTTCTGCCCTGTGGGTTCACGGCCGTTTGTCTGCCGCCATGCCGGGTTGGGGACGTGACATTATGTTTTGAATGAGAAGAGTGCAGCACAATGATATTTTCCTTTTTATACTATGAGAGATTATACACTTACTTTTGTTTCCTTTTTCCTTTTTTTTTAAGAAAGAGATTTTTCAGGAGAGGAAAAAACTGAGTTTGAGGCCCCATAGGCAAAAGCTTAATATTAATTCATTGTAAATTGGTGAAAAAATTAAACTATTAAATATATATATATATATATATAGATTTAAAGGCTTATCAGACTATTAACTAATGCTGCCAAACATTAAATGTTGTGCAACAGGCGCCTTGAATAATTTGAATAATTTTTTTTAAAAAAAATTGTCAATGATAAGATTTTTCTTATCTTTCCATGTTATTACTTCAAAAAATTCTACTTTTGATCCTGAGTTTTCAAATATTATATATATTGTGAGATTATATTTATTTAAATAGCTTCATTTTGTTTTCCTCTTAAATAGTTTTAAATGTTTATTATTACAAATTAAAAAAAAATTTCGATTTTTTTAGAAAGTTGGGCACCAAATGTACCAAACATAAAGAACCATATATGTGTTATCTATTTTTGAAACGTGTGTATATATATATATATGTTTTGAGATATTTATACGTACATGGAAGTATATATATATACATATATATTTTATTTTTTTGAAAAAAGTGAATAAACCACAAATTTATTAAAAAGAAACGAACATGGAGAAACAAACTACAAAAGATAAGACAACAAACAAAGAAACAAAGCAGGAAACTGTTATCCTCACTAGGGAAGTATATATATGGGAGTTAGATCTCAACAAATTATAATTAATAGGGCACGTGAAACTTAAAGTTTTAAATAAATATAACTGCTTTTATTTTAAAAATTATATTTTATTCAGTACAAATGTACTCCCTCTAATATTTTTTTCCACTTTAATTAATTTACATAGATTAAAAATATTAGTTAAATTCGGTTGATGATCTAAAATTTATAAAAAAATATTTTAACTTTTCAAAATTATTTTATTTAAAATACAATTTAATAAAAATATAGTTGAATATGATTTATTGGAAATTATAGATATGTATAAAATATAATGAATAAATTTGTATTATTTAATATTTCATGATTTTTAAAAATAAATATATAAAAAGGATATATATATATTTTTTTAAAATAGGATAAATAACAAAGGCCTAGGGAGCATTTACCAAATTATATGCAACACAAAGAAATTAATATGTTAAGAATATGCCACATAATCCTCCAATTTTTAAAGTACAACTAAACAAGAGGTTAGGTGCACCCGCTAAACATTAATAGATAGTATCACCCAAATAAATATCACATCAAAATTTAAAGCATATAAAATAAATAAATATATATATATATATATATGTTAACTATTAACAAGTGTGATAATTAGGGTGTGTGTATAATAAGAAATTGATCGATTGTTTAGCAGTCAATTAGTTCTGACTTGCTTAGTATTGAATTGAGATCATGAACAAAATAATTCTATAGAAGAAGTTCATACTTTATTTATTAAGTTAATAGCAAATTATCTAATTCGCTATTTCAAAAGAATTTATTTAATCAAGCTCATGCACTTTCATCTGGTTGGTACAAAAATTGAGCTGCAAACTCGTACATATAGTAAGAGATCCTTTGGCATTCATTGTTTTTAGCGCGTTTTCTTTAACTTTATAATTCAATAAACTGTAATCACAATTTATATATATATATAACCCATAAACAAAAAAACAAAGCAGGAAACTGCTATCCTCATAAAAGCATACAACCCTCAAGAACTTAAAATAATTTGGCCTACATCTAATTAAGCACAAAATGAGGATGGAAAGGTAAAATGTAATTTAAAAAATAAATAAATTAGCAAACTTTTTAAAAATCAGTTAATATTTTTCAAATCCTTATATGATCATATGCGACTCATCAACAAAGACTTGTAATTCTTATTCTTCTATATATAAATTCAAAAAATAAATGGAAAGCACTCAAACAACATCTTGCTTGAATTGGCCGGTGGTAATATGAATAGCGTGTGTCTGTGTGTATATGCATGTCACATCAAAAGGGCACCCGAAAATGATAACTTTTTTGTAACTCGAATAAAAGAACATGGGTTTTATTCTAACAATGTTAATTCGTAGTTAGTTGTTTTGAATATAATTTTAATAAATATTTAGTTTGGTTATTATAATGGAAAGAAAAAATAAATAATTATTTTACTCACACAAACAAAACGAGAGAATTTTATTAAATTTTCAATAAAATGATACATCAATAACGCTTTTATTTAAATAGAAGGAAAACATTTTCTCTTTGCTAATACATAAACTTATTTTTTGAGAAATTGACGGAACCAAAGAGCTGACTTCTTTGGATATCTTTTTAAATTATCATTATAGTCAATATAACCAAGACCAAACCGAACAGTGAAGCCAGCGTCCCATTCAAAATCATCCAAAAATGACCATGCAAAATATGCTTTTACATTTGCTCCTTTTCTGTAATAAAAAAATAATTAATTATAATAATAAATAATAATATCATAACTAAACTTAAAAATGCATTTAAATTTAGCATACTTGATTGCACTCTGTAGATATCGAAGATGCCCATAGTAAAAAGAAACCCTGACATTGTCTTCCAACGCATCCTTAAGTGGCAAATCCTTGATATTATTATCATCAACACCTAAAAATAAATTGAAAAAATAGTTAGTTTGTTTATAATGAATTTCTCTCAATTAATTTCTTAATCTCACTTAATAAAATCTAACCATTTTCTGTGATATATATCAAAGGGTTGTTGTATTTATCCTTGATATACAACAAAAGATTTCTTATCCCTGGTGGGTAGATGAAGAGCCAACCTGAAGCAGCCTGTAGTGTGATCCAATTTTATCTCAATCAAATACTTTTTAATGATCAGATAAATAAATAGATAAATAAATAGATGCAACATCAAATATATTTCATAAATAAATCACTCACTGTAGGACCAAGAGGCTTTCCCAAACGAACACCGGTCACTATTTGGAAAAACATCAAAAGTATATAAAACTAATTTCTACTGTAATAATGAAATAAAATCTCATTCAAGTAATGTGTGTGTGTGTGTGTGTGTATACCTGATTGATTAGTTTGATAATCAGAAGAGTAACTTGTGTTAACCAAGGAATTAATGGGAGGAACACTTTGAGAATACCAAGTAGTGTAGTAATTAAGTCCAATGAAATCATATGATCCTTTGACGATTTCAACCTCCTCCTTTGTAAATCTTGGTAAACGATTTCCCACAGTCATTCTCATGCTTGAAGGATAGTTTCCATATGCTAAAGGATCCATGAACCTATACACCAAGTTTAATTAATTAGTCATCAATTAATTATTATTTTATAGATATTATTATGTTACATATTTATGAATGTATAAATGGTTCTTACCATCCAAACATAAAGTCTAGAGATCTCTGTTGGGCAAGAATATCAGCTTTGGAATTGGAGTAGGGTATGAACCAGTTAGTCACTAGTGTTATACCGATTAATCCCTTCTGTTTAACCTGCATTGATTGTATGGCAATTTAAATATCATTCATTGCATCAAGGGTGATTTTTTTTTATTTTTTTAATGCTTAAAATTTTAAAAGATAAAAAGAAGCTCCAATTTTTATTTTTATTTTTAATTAATTAAGATGGAATCTTATAAAACTTATTGGTTTGATTTTCTAGTTTACCCTTAATACTGAAATATTAATTATACCTTGTAAAAATCATGTTGACTTGCCTCTCATTACAACTTTTATTTAAAAAAATCAAAATATTCTTTAATCTCTTCTCTTCATTTGTTAGTTATATACGTACGAGTGAATAGAGTATAAAATTCAAAATTTTATTTATTTTATTTTTTAAATTGAGTTGATTTTTATATATGTATATATGTAGAGATATATATATATATATTAATAATTATTAATGTATTTACGTATGTACACACCTGATATTTTTCTTTGTATACTTTGACTGCTACACCATGAGCAAGTAATATATTATGACAAGCAATGTAAGGTTCACGTCCGGAGTCTCCAGCAGTACAATTTCCAGCCCATGGTGAACACCTACCGGGGGCAAATGTTCCGATATCATAAGCACGAGAACAATAAGAATATGGCTCATTGAACGTGATCCAATGCTTTACTCGGTCTCCAAACTCTTTAAAACAAACTTCGGCAAAATCACGGTAGTCATCCCTATAAACAATAGTTTTATTCAATAAATTAAACATTTCATTGGAAAATGTACTTTCAAACAATAATTATAATAATCACTTACACAATATTTCGGCTCAAAAAGCCACCATATTTGCTTTCCAATCCTTGTGGTGTGTCCCAGTGGAAGATGGTAACATAAGGCTTCATTCCTGCCGACATATATATATATATATATATATTGAGTGATTTGATTGGATAATGATATACATATAAAGATTTGATTTAAAACATTACCAACAGATATATATATATATATTGAGTGATTTGATTAGATAATGATATACATATAAAGACTTGATTTAAAACATTACCAAGAGCTAAGAGTTCATTGATGAGATTATTATAAAAACTCAACGCCCTTCCTATTAATTCCACCACTCAGACTTCCAGCTGCCATTTATATATTTAGACAATATACATAAACCATCAGTCATTAAATGAAAGAAATAAATGCATCTCATTAAAGATATCCACTTTATCATGAAAAAGATAAAAACACAGAACAATGATATACTTGGTAGAATCCTTGTCCAAGAGATGGAAAACCTAAATGCATCCATGTTCAAGCTCTTCAAAAGCTTCACATCATCCTACAACCACACTCCCATGCATATAATATTGCTTGGATATATGATGAGAAACCAACGAAGCTTTCGCTAAATATATTATTGTGAAAATATAATACCAACCTTGTAACGATGGTAAAAATCAATGGCTACATCTCCTGTTTTTCCATCCGCTATTTTCCCTATATATCCATCATAACAATATACATATATACATATATACATATATACATATATATTTAGAAATATAGAATGTATATATATAGAAAGAGAGAGAGAGACAGAGAGAGAGAGAAAGAGACATGGTTGGGTGTGAGTGAAGGTGTCCCAAATGCTAGGACCTTTGCCATCCAAGTTCCAAGCACCTTCATACTGAAATAAGATAAGAAAGTAATTAAAACAACATGAAGCTAGAGGTAATAAATATAATGAGTTGAATGTGATCATTAATTTGTTTGAAGTGAGTTAGAGATGATGAGCACTTGGTAAGCTGAAGAAGCAGCCCCAAACACAAAGTCTGAAGGGAAACTACTTCTGTCAAATGCTGCAGATGTGACTGATATTAATGCTGTTGCAATAAAGACAAGAAGAAGAAGAAGAAGAAGATGAGGATGAAGATGAAGCTTAAGGTCACAAACACTTTGGGCCATTGTGAAGGTGGCCAAATTATGTGTCCCTAGCTTTATAATTGGCTGGCTTTAACTTTCAAAGTCACTTGCTTCTTCATGCTCATAATACCTTAGCATTTATAGAGCCTAAGAGGCCTTTTTTTTATTTGTCCATTTATATAAAAATATATAATTAAATTGGTGGTTGATCCAAGAACAGTACGTAGTTACAGTATTTTAAAGTGTGAATTTGAGTTCCATCATCCTTCATGCATGTATTTTGAGCACACAGTTATGAGAAGATTATGTGGTTAAGGCTCTAAGCACAATAATTGAGTGGGAGACACAGAGAGAGAGATAAAAATGATCGCGTTGTCAAAAAATTTAATATTTTAATTTTTTTATTGTATATATATATATATATATAATTGAGGATGCGGACAAACCACCTATAATATTAAAATTTTATTGGTCTAATTAATTAGATTGAGAAAGTACTATCATAATTTTTTATGTATAATATTTAATGTGATACACCATAAAAAAATATTTTTGTAAGATTAAGTAATAAAAAACTTTTTTACTTTTTGCTACAAAAAGAAATGGGAAAGGTAGGAAGTTTTGCTGAAAATGAATCATACTATATGTGAGGAAAAAAAAAACATATTAATTTTTTAAAAGATTATATGCGAAAATAAATATCTTTTCATATCTTTCCATGTTATTATTTAAAAAAAAAAATCTACTTTGGATTGATTATAAGATTATATTTATTAAGATAATTTTATTTTGGTCAATGTCATTTGGTTCTAATAATTAACCGTAAAACTTTAAATCTTACAGGAAGGAATTAACACCATGGGTCTTTCTACTTTTGCTGTTGTTCTAAACAAATAATAATTTTATTTTACTCTCTTAATACTTTTAAATATTTATTATTATATATTTTAAAAAATTACGATTTCATTTTAAAAAAGTCGTGCACCAAGTGTACCATAAAGAACAATATGTTATCTATTTTTGGAAAGTCATATATGTTTTGAGATGTTTATCATTACAGGGTAGTGCATGACAGTTGGATCTCAGCTAATTATAATAAATATGCACGTCAAATTTATAGCTTTAAATAAATATAACTTTTGTTTATTACGAAAAAATATATTGTATTCGATACAGATGTATTTGTTAAAATACAGTGGTTATATATACCATAAATTAATAATATAAAAAAGTGATAAAAATATGTCACATAATTCATCAAAGATGAAATAGAACTAAACTAAAAGTGAATGTACATTGATTCTCTGTTGTCTGGTTGTGCTGTTTGGAGTCTCGTCACCCTTGGTGATGTTTATTTTCTCACTACTTTGTTGTGTTCTCCTTTGTAACCTCTTTTTGCTAAATGAATTCATGATTTATCCATTTTTTTTAAATGAATGTACATTTACAAAACAAAAATAAAGACTGTAATTTAAAAATAATTAACGCATGTAGATGCATTAAATAAATTTCATTTAAAATCGATGTAAGCAGAAAAGAACAACTAAAAGTGAATGTGCATTGGTTCTCTGTTATCTAGTTGTGTTGTTTGGAGTCTCGTCACCACTAATGATGTTTGTTTTTTTGCTTATTTGTTGTGTTCCCCTATGTAATTTTTTTTTTTTGCTGAATGAATTTATGATTTATTCAATTTTTTTTAAATGAATGTACATTTATCAAACAAAAATAAAGACTGTAATTTAAAATAACAATTATTGTATAGGGATACATTAAATAAATTTTGTTTAAATCGATGAAAGCGGAAAAGAACAACAATTAGAAATGAGATTATTATGTTTCGGCCAAATATTCTAAAAAAAATCGGATGGATCAGGGTTCTCAAATTGCCGGCGAAAAAGGGTATGTTCATTGAGTCTCATCCTAATGTTGTATGTTCATGATACAATGATTTGTTTTCACTGTTGTTAATGCGGAAATGATTTGCTTGGGTCTTTCAAGAAAGATACAGAAATCATATTCATTAAATAAATAAAAAATTAAACACTACAAAGTGTGGCAGATGAAGAAAAAACCAAAAATGAAAAAGATAACAAAAAAGTCAGTAGAGAAAAACGTTTAAGTTGAATCAAATATTTTATATATGATTAAATCACTACCAAATGATTTTGTTCTAAACTTTTATTAATTCATTTTCCCTCTTCTTCTATCTTTAACCTTAATTCATTAATTTTTAATTGATAATGGGTAATCAAGCTCTCTTTCTCTATATAATTAACTTAATTTTTAAATTCTTTTAATTATTTTTAATTTACGCATTAAACACAAGAGTGGTTAAAATAATCTAAAAAATAAACAAGCGACCAGCACAGCTAGAAAATTTGACATATTTGGTTCTCTTATTAATCTTAATAAAATATTATCATCCACTGGTATTTGACATGTGACCTGAAGAGTTGAATGATGAGGTGACATGGGAACCATAAAGAATTTATAAAAATAAATAAATAAACAATAAAAACAAATTCACATATAACAAAGCTCAAAGCTCATAAATTGGAATTTTGAACCAATTGGTTGAGCCTTCTCAATCTAGATCATGAAGAAAATGTGTACTTTTTTATTATTTTTATTTTTTATATATATCATATATTATAAGTCACAATTAAGTTGGTGAAGCAACCCATTTTTTATTTTTATTTTTTTAATAATAAATAGGTAACCATTTGCACAAAAAAAGGGTTATTCTTTTAATATACATATATCCTATATATTGTCTGAGTTCAAGTTCAAACTCATCTCTTCAGTTATATATAAACACTTTGTATAAAGAACCAAGTACTAATAGATGAAGTGGTTGTTAATTAATCTTATGTATTTTTAATTGTAGTTAAAATAAAGTTAATAAAAAAATTCGTATTATGATTTAGAAGTCATTGATCAGTTGAATTCTTTTGATTGATTTTTTAATTCTCATACGGATCATAATTATAAATACGTTATATACCGGTTGATTAGTAAGATAATTACTTGTTGCATATATATTATTTTTATGTCAGCGTCAAAGCAACTTGCAAGTTGATGGAATCAAAAACTTAAGATTTTATTTTTGTTTTAAACAATTGAATAAATTGAGCCTCGTCATGCGTGAAACCAAACTGTGCTTGCTTCTCACATAAAAGTCAATTAATGTTAGAAATAAAAAAATAACATCCTTGATCTTATTGTATCTTTTTGATTGATTAAGTATGCGCAAAAATGGAGATTAATTTGGCATTTTTTTATCACTAATCCAATCATTCATGTTCTGAATCCCAATCAATGGATGATTCTCAAGAACAAGTTGAGATTTTCATAGATGTGCAAGTGATCTCATGATTAATTTGGCATTTTTATCACTAATCCAATCATTTATATACGTAATGCTCTTGCATGTTTTCATCATTCATCTCCTAATTATTATATTTATATATTTATGAAATTTGATAAAGCTTTCTGTTAGTGTCGCTGATGTGGTTTGTGGTTTAAAAAACACTCAAAAACAGTCAAAGAACAATCACACAAACCAAGGAAGAAGGAGACACACAAGATTAGTAACCCAGTTCGATGTCCACTTATCTACGTCTGGGGGGCCAAGCCCGGAGATAAACAATCCACTAATAGAGGTGAAAATACATGAGTACAAACACTTGTCACTCACTCTCTCAACAATAAATATCACTACCCTCTCTAAATTGTCTAGTGCTCATACACTCTCCTCCACGACTCACACTTACAATCTATGAGCAAGGCTGCTTATATAGACGCCTTAACGTCCCAAATATAGCATATACTTCTTTTAGAATCTCCGCGGCTACTAATTTAAAAACCTTCCGAAATTAGCTGTTGCAACTCCTGTTGTAACATAAGTTGCAACATGGCCCTGACTACTGATTTGACTGAGTTCCGGTTACATTGCGGACGACCTCAAGACCCATCAACCTCCCGGTCATGCTTAGTCCGAGTCGATGCAGCCAAATCTCCCGATCTCGACTGCCGGTAACTAGTCTACCTTCTCAGTTCCTCATCACACAGTCCCCTCGCAAGGGGCGCACGTTCTTGTGCGTATTCATGAAACTTGCCAAACTTAGTCTTCAACCTTCGAAGTTTGGTCTTCAAAGATTCTCCAAACTTGATCTTCAATTCACCCAAGTTTGGTCCTCAAATCTTGCCCTTAATAGACTTCAATCAATCTTCATCAAGGTCTCTTCAAATCATATCTTCAATTAGCCTTCATTCCATATTTAGTCTTCAATCACATCTCCTAAATATAGTCTTGAATAACTCCACCAAGATCTTCAAGATGTTTTGCCTTGCAAGCCAAGGCTCTTTGCCAAGTCACATAGATTGCCATGTGACATTAACTATGTGTCAAATCATGCCAAAAATAGTGCGGTTGCACTAACAATCTCACCCTTTGGCATAATTTGACACAACTGCTTTTGCACCCAGACTGACTCCTGTTACAACATCCTGTTATAACTCGACTGCGACACAGACTTTACAAACTAAATAAAATCATCTAGTTGCTTACAAAATATATGATAACACTGCAACTAGTGATGTACAAATTAAGCACAAACAAATATACCCAGTCGGTTTGGAACTCTTGCACTGGACAATTTCTCCCTCTTTGTGTCTGAATTGATGCCAAAGACTTGATTGATTGTTGTAAGACTTGTTACAACTTGTTCTACAACTCCCCCTATCTTCAGAATTCATGGTCATCGGCTCCTCCTGTCTTTAGAACTCTTTCTTCCTGTTGCAAATGACATTAGTAAAGCCCATGGCAGATACTGTGTCGTTTGTCAGTCCCCATATAGGGATTAAAAGTTGGCAAAGGCCAATCTCACCCCTCAACTTTTTGAATCTTGTAGCATCAAGGGGTTTGGTAAATATGTCCGCCAATTGTTTTTCTGTTGCAACATAATCAATAATAATTGTTTTGTTCTCTACCAAATCTCGTATAAAGTGGTATCGAAGATCAATATGTTTGGTACGAGAATGTTGGACTGGATTTTTGGAGATATCAATTGCACTTTTGTTGTCACAAAATATAGTCAATAGCCCTTGTTGTAAGCCATAGTCCCTCACCACTTCTTGTGGTGTTTTGTTTTTTCTGTTTTATTTAATGTATGTGGTTAATCCGTTTTTATAAAAAAAAAATAAATAAAAAAAAAATGTTTATAAACTGATCTTCAATTTTTGTTTGTATTTGTAAGATGCTGAAACTTATAGTTCATATGCTCCTATCAACATGAGCAATTTCAAGTTTAAAACACATAGATTGCTTAATTTGTATGATAATATATTAAACATATATTGTTTTTTAACCGGCGAATATTCTGACCGTATATCATAACTAGTCCAAATTTTCAAGTTTTTTTAAGTCCATATAAGAAAAAGACGATCGCCATGTTAAGCTACTAAACTTTTTGTCTAAATTTAAAAAAACATGTATCCTAACAAACAAAAAAAAAATGTTATGGATTGCTTAATTATCCTTATATTGCACACCATCAAGTGCTAATGTAGAATATATGCTCATAAACCAACATATCTTTGGTTTTTGTTTGCATTTGTAAGATGATGAAACATATATATATATATATATATATATATTTCATATACTCATATCGACATGAATGACTTAAAGGTGCAACATTTATCAACCATATTGTCAATTCGTCATAAATGATTTCTTAGTACAACATTTATCAACAATAGCATCTTTCGACTATTTGTATTTTTCTTCATCAATTATTTTTATCTCTCAATCTAACATTCAGCTGTTTGTGTTCCTTCATAGATATCTTGTGTTTCTGCATGTGTGGTGGTGAAACGTTAGTCATGAATTGGTACAAAATTATTGAACATTGCAAAAGGCATTTGTCTCTTCACCTAGCTTTCTTTTGGTACAAAATTATTGAACCGATGCAAAAGAAACTTTTTGGCTATTTTTCATGAGTAAATTATGGTGGCTTTTGTCAATGTCCAATCATTTGTCAAAGAAACAAAATTGTGTAATTTTTTTTTTTTCTGATTCTGATCAATTACATTTAGAATAAGTGAGAGACAGTAATTCAATCAGAAATACAACAGTTGCTTGTTCCTGCACACAACAGTTAAGAGTTTCAGATTTCCCTGAAATCTAGACACAAAATAAGAGCACACATTTGAGTTTTAGATCATTAAGATCTCATACAACAAACAGCAAAACACAAACATAATATGCCTTGTCAGCAGGACAGAGAATGCAACAAGCATTTAAATAGGTTTTAGATCCATGACATATGGTGCAGCAATGACAGTCAAAAGGCTTTCAAAGAGACCAATGCATGCCATGGCAGTGACAGTGGGTGGATTGATCGTAGTTTCGACCGGATGGAGCTTGAAGAGCTAGCTCAAGCTCACCGGAGAAATGAGCATTGCCGTTCTGTGAGACTTGCATTGTTCCCATCTCATGATGGACTTCATGGCCTTGGAAATCATAACAGTGGACTGCTTGGTAGTTGTTGACGCCGGAGACTGGGTGAGCCATCAGTGCTCCTTCGAAGCTGATGCTGGTTGGCATTGTTGGAGTTTGGCTTCTGGTTGAAGTGCACCATGGCTGAGTTGACAGAAGAGAGAGAGCACAGCTGGAGTCAGAGACTCCAGCAAGGCATTCGACGGGTTGATGAGTTTCTGGGTTAGAGAAGAGCGTCCCGCCTATCGAGCCTTGCACGTACTGTTGGGCCCCATGCTCTTGGGACCTGGATGTCGGAGGACCAAAGCCTCCTTGACAGTGGCTACTAGCAATTCGATCTCCGGCCCTGATGGTTGGCCACACTTCACGTATCGGAGGCCTTGGATAACTGAAGTTCATAAGAAAGCTTCGGTACCTGGTGCTTTCTTCTGTTGACAAACACAGAACGAAAAAGAGTGAGGTCTTTTTCCTGTTTTTTAATTACACACATGATCCAAGTAGTTAATTTTGTGATTCTAACCTTGCAATGATGGCAATCGCCCGTAGCGAGAAGACAGAGGCACCGGTGGAGGCTTCCTCCGGCGTTCATTGTGCCCAGCAAGACGCCTACGGCAACTGCGTTTTCCTTGATCGAATTCAGGTAGCTGGTGGAACCTGTGGATGACACAATCAGAAAAATTGGCGATAAGTTTCTCATTTTTAATTTTTGCTTGCAATGACTGGTCACCATCTCCATAATCCTAAACCTTTGATAACTTTCTTCAATCCAGTTTCCATTGGTGAGATTTCATACTAAATTGTAACCACAATCCTATGGGACTTGCTCATTATTGCCCAATATGTCCACTGAATTGATACAATTGTTTCAAATTTTCACAGATCACCAACATGAATCAATACTAGTAGTAGTGAACGTCATCAAAATCTTCATTAGTAATGCACTTCATTATCTTGAATGTTTTCACAATAATAAAGCAAAGAATGTCAATGCAAGGAATGAAGGAAAAAAGAAATTTCCTTGTTATATGATTTCAGAACTACAATGCAATACAAAATCAAAACAATAAAGCTTGACAACATTGATTTAAAATGACAAACAAAAAAAGATGGTGATAGAACTGCATTTACATCTCCCTCATCAACTAGACAAACTAATCTAACTATGAACACTCATATTAGAAGATTAATTTTCATTGGCAAATTCAAGAAACACAACTAAAATGTTACATGGAATTGCATTCTAAGAGCATTTGCTAACAGCAGGTATACAATCATTGGATGCTTGACACTCATTACAATTAAACATAATACAATCAACTGAGTCGTATATTCAGTCCACTCAATGAAATTTCAGCCTAAAACTCTTACCATCTTGTGACTGTCACTATACTTAAACATTATGCTTAATCCTAAATTTGGACAGGAAGAAACTGAATGGCATGAGAGCTAACATATCAAACACCATGTAACCAATGGATTGTGTTTCATCAAAGAATTAAAACCAAACATCAAACTGAGACAGAAGAACACCATACCATGTGGTGAATTACTTTAGATGGCACATAAATAGAAGCAACATCTATAAATAAGCACACCATAAAACTCGATGCCAAGCTTACTCTAGATGGTACATAAATAGAAGCAGATTTTTTTATACAGAATTACACCATAAAACTGGATGCCATACTTACTTTAGATGGTACATAAATAGAAGCAGAGTAGATAAAGAAGCACACCATAAAACTCGATGACAGACTTAGATAAAGAAGCACCCATGAAACTCAATGCCATACTTACTTCAGATGGTACATACATAGAAGCAGAGTCGATAAAAAGCACGCCATAAAACTCGGTGCCATACTGTAAAACTAAATGGATGATGAAGCATACAATCTTACCACAAAAGACATACCAAGAAAAAGAAAATCATGATATGAATTAGAATATGAATCAATAAGAAAAGGTGGTGCATTCAAGCCCTCTGATTGAAGCCCGGATACTGAAATATGTATTACATAAAAACAGAAAAACTAGAAACTGAAATCGTAAACTGCAAATAACAACTAATGATACCAAATATATAAACTTCAAACACCAAAACAAACCATTGAACTCTGAACTAACCACCCAATTAATCATTTTTACAATGTGAAGCAAACAAAAACTAAACCAAAGCCATGATCAGGCAGGAAAGTTCATAAGCATGCATGCATGAATGAAAACAAAGTATAGCAATGATATTTCTACCAAACATTTAATGAAATAAACTCATGGCCCATAATCTATGAACAAAACAAGCCATTTCCCCAAACAATAAAATTAGAATAAGCAAACAACCATTCTTGAATAAACAAGTCACTCTACAAACAACCAATACAAGGAATCCATCCATACTTTAAACTATTCAAAGGGAAAGGATAGACCTTTACTTAACCCCACCACCAAACAAGGGGGCCCAGAATACACATACCAATCAAATCCAAACTACACTCAATCCACCAAAAAATCTCCCAAAATGAATGTACAATTAGGTAATGCACAAGCTTCAAAATCTAGCTAAAAATGTAATCCTCCCTAGACCAAATCTATGTACAATATACACCGACAATAACCAAGAAATGCAAACAGTGGTACAAATCACATCATCTACATCATCTACATCATCATCAACAAAAACAAATAGTGTTAGGAAGAAGGGGAAGAAGAAGAAGAAGAAGAGAGGAAAGCATACCTGCTGCACTGTTGACAGAAACGCTGTTCCAAACCATTGACAATCACTTTAGGGGACTTAGAATGCATGCCACAAACCTTATGCCTGGAATAGTAAGCCTTGGCACCACTAAGGTCTACTTTACAACCCTCAACCTGGCATCTAGGAGGCTGTGGCACGCCTTGAACCACCCCTTTCCCCTTCTTTGGGGCAGGGGGTTTCTCCAAGGCTGTAGCTAAGGACTCAGAGGAACTCCCACCACCACCACCACCACCACCACCATCTTCAAAGTAGATCTTTCTTCCGATGCTCAGTCCACTGAGGTTGTCACTGGAGACAGTTGCCCCAGAAACCTCCTTAGAGCCTGAACCCATCTCCATCCCTCCTCCTCCTCCTCCTCCTCCTCCTCCTCCCTCCCTACTGCTTCTTCCCATCCATGGCCTCTGAGAAGGAAGGCCAAAAGTAGGTTGGTTCCCTCTCTTTAATAGTGAACTGGCGGCCTCAGCTCTTCATTGGCCCCTGGGCTTTCTGTCACTGGTTAAAAGGGCAGACAGTCCTGCCCTGCCAGCTTTGCCCACTGTACTCTGAATGGACTCCAAAACAACTTAAAAAACACAAACATCAATAGTATAACATATCCAAAATCTAATTTTTTTTTTTTGTTTTCCATCTTTTTCTCACAAAAATAAATGTACAAAATTCAAATCATCTGCAATCCTGTATTAAAAAAAACACAAAAAAAAATCAAATTTTTAATGCATTAAACTTATCGTGAGCTGAAAAACAGGTATTGATTGCAGTAAACTGATAACGACATCAAAAAAAGAAACATCAAAAGCATATCCAAAAACCGAATTTTTTTCTCACAGTAAAGTTGTAAAATTGGAATCTTTTTAATCTAGCTTTGTTGATAAAAAAATTTAATCTTTTATTACATTAAACTCATAAAAAAATCAAATCTTTTGCTAATCCTGAGTAGAAAAATTTAAGTTTTAAACTCATTTAACTCAAAAAAAATTAAAAATCAACTGGTAAAAATTCAAGCTCTAAATGCTGAGCTGACAAATGAACGCAAATCACTACAGTATTAAGAATATAAGTACAAGCTAAAGAAAGTATTTTAGCTTGATTATACATTAAACAGCAACTTGTGATCATAACCTTCCTAGTTTTTTGGAAACTGTATTGCTTCTCAATGCTAAAACTTCTTCTCTTTATTTATTTTTCTTTTTGGAGTACTGAAAAAGGATTGTGTGCACTGGGGGGAAAGGAAAAATAAAAAATTTTAAAAAAAAAAGATAGAAAGGTTGGCTTTTGATGTTTGACAAGATGTGGGGGAATTGGATTGGTGATGTGGGGAATCTTTTGGAATGGGACCAAAAATAATATTGAGAGTTTTTTTGGTTATTTGAGCCCATTATTTTTGGGGGAATGTGCTCTCTTGAAATTGATTGCAAATCTGGGATACCAATGAATGGGATTTGGTGCTCAGTGCTTTCTGAAGCCCTTTGCATTCTTTTCATTCTTTTTATTTCCTTATTAAATTTCCATTTATTTTTTCTATTGGAGACATTGTGGGGCTGTCTTCTTTCCAAGTGATTATATGTTCATGTGTCTCTTGATAAATCCTAAGGACAATGGACATCATCTAAGAGTGAAAAATAATTAAGATTTGATGTTTTTATTTATTAGTATGCATGAATCTTGCTAGTTGCTGCCTAATGAGTCACACAAATCCAACACATGACTTTAGCTTTATTATGGAGTATTACTAATTTAAGAATTGTTTAGGGGTTTAAAATGCAAAAAGAATCTAGTAAAAATTAAACTAAAAACCCTACACTCTTGTGAGCGAACTCCAAGGCTTCTCCGCCGTCTCTCTCAAGCAAAGGGGAAAAAATGAAGGCTTTTTTTCTTCGTAAGCTCGCACTCCGTGACTGAAAGATCTCAAATTTTTCTCTGAAACGAAGCCCAATGCTGTCCCTCGGGTTGGCTTTCGCCCTCGGCGTCGTCGCCGGTGGTCGCCCGTGAAGTGCTGTTGCGGAGAAACTACGGCGGGTATTCAAATCCCATCTAAAGGCTTCATTTTTGGTCGCTAATTTCTTTTATTCCATTTTGAGAGTAATTTGAATCCCAATGCATTTTCTGTGACCTTCGTTCTGAATGTTAGTTGGGAATTTTAACTTTTTATATGTTGAGTTTTTGATTGCTGCCAGTCGAATATCTGTTCCAAGTTTTTGATTTTGCGTTGTTTCCAGGACGGTTTTTGTTCGAATTTTTGTTTGGAAGGACTGGATTGTAACTTGATTGATTGTGCATCAGTACTTTGATGTTGATCTTTGATTGAAATGCAGTTTCCATAATCTGAGCAAAATTTCAATTTGATGTGCTTTTTCTAAAAGTTATTTAGTAGCAAACCTTATCTGTATCGTTCTCATTGACCAGTTCTTTTTTCCGCTGTATATGGAGTGACTACGTGATGTACGAGTATTTATTTTGATGCTTTTCTGATTTAAATTCGAACTCAATATGTAGAACTGCATTGTTGAATTTATATCCGAGAGAAAGTCTTTGCTGTGAGTGAATTTTTCCTCTTGGTTTCTGTGCTAGAATGAGTTGTGAACTTCAATGTTGACATTGCCTGAATTTTGTTAAAAACGTGGACATTGCTATTTGAATCTTAGCTCAAGACTTTTATTTGAACAGCTGTCCTGATTCTTAGTAGCACAATGATATTCTTTGGCATTTTTGTTGTTACCTTTTTTCTTTTATTACACAATGATGGCTTACCATTTACTATACATTTCTTAGTTGAATACCATTTTTCTTTTTTGGTTTTAGTTTTTATTGTGTTAATGAGGAATGAGATTTGCCTGTTGTTTTCTGCTCCTTTTTCTTTTACTGTTAAAAATTCTTTTGCTCAGATGCTGCATGTTTACAAACTTCACATGATTATGTGCTCAATTTTTGTGCAGCAATCCATTTTTGTACTGTCCCCATCAGGGAAAAGTGGGAAGGTGGGGATGCGGGCATGCTCTAAGGTGAGTGCTTTCCGTTGCATTCATAATTTAGCATATATGCTAAACTACACTTTTTCTTTTTGAAGAAAAGGGTTCAAGCATTGAAGTAATGTTAGGAATACTTGAATATCACCACACCTTTTTCAACATGAGGATAAGAGAATGTAGCCTTTTCAATGCTGTGCGACTTATGTAAAGTAAATCAGGAAGATTGTATGAAAATTTAAAAAGAGGCATGTTTCTGTAGAACTGGACTTCCATTAGTAATAAGAAATGAAAAAAATCAAGATGCCTTTTGCACATTTAAATCAGATGCCCTTCCAAACATTTTGTGTTATATTTGAGTCCCTTTGCCTGTTCTTTTACCTCAGCATCTTACATCCGTTGATATTAGATACCTCTGCTGGGGGATGCTTGTATGAGTCTTGTTTAATTGACAAACATTCATTCTTTGTTTTTTCTCTCCTTTACCATATAGAATTGCTTCAGCTTCAAAGACTACAAGTAAGGGCATATCCTGTAGCCAAATCTCTGCTGCCATTACAGGTACATAATCCACTAGTCCTGTGTCTGTGTAAATGCTGATTCTTCAGATAGCTGCTTCTTTCTTATCATTTATCCCGCTGTAACTCATCCTTTCTCCAGAATATTGTAAAGTAAGTTTTCTGGATTTCTTTTGATAGGTGTTTCATTTGACCAAACTCTTCAAGATGGCCTTCCTAAAGGTGCCATGTGGTCTGTCCATAAATTTGGTGGGACCTGTATGGGCACTGCCCAAAGGATTCAGAGTGTTGCAGATATATCCCTTGGTGATCCTTCTGAAAGAAAACTGATAATTGTTTCTGCAATGTCAAAAGTGACGGATATGCTTTATGACCTTTTATTCAAGGCTCAGTCAAGGGATGATTCCTACATGTCTGCACTTGATGGTGTTTTTGAGAAGCATATGTTGACAGCAAAGGAACTTCTAACTGGAGATGATCTTGCAACCTTTTTGTCACACTTGCATAGTGACATTAGCAACCTTAAAGCAATGCTCCGTGCCATTTATATAGGTATTCACAGACCTCTTGCTTTATGTCCATTTTTTCCTAAACATAGACATCAATACTGAAATGGTTTTCTAGCCTGTGAAGATAATAGGAACATGTGTATTTGTCTCTTTCATTTAATTGATTTTACCTCAAACTAGCCTCTCACCTGGGAATATTAATATGTTGCTCTTGGTAGTCTATCTTTCTTATGCTTTTCTTGGTTTAATTTATTGTTTCTGCTGTGATATGCTTCTTGTATATATCTAAATATACTAGATTTATGGATCAATATATAATTTTGTGCATTCATAGATGCTTATTTACAAAAAAAACATTCACTTTTGCTAATACCTAAATAGTTCTGCCCTTCCTTTTTTGTGTACACTTAAGATGATCCATGTGCTCTGCAGCCGGTCATGCAACAGAATCTTTTTCAGACTTTGTTGTGGGTCATGGGGAGTTATGGTCTGCTCAAATGTTGACTTATGTTATAAAGAAGGTTTGCTTCAATAAATTTGCGGGCTATTATAATTTGACAAATTTGAAGTTTGAGAATAATTTTTCTCTATCATTGCAGAGCGGAAGGCCATGCACTTGGATGGATGCAAGGGATGTCCTTGTTGTTAATCCTACTAGTTCCAATCAAGTAGACCCTGACTTTGAAGAATCTGAAAAAAGGCTAAAAAAATGGTTTTCTCATCATTCCGCAGAGACTGTTGTTGCTACTGGCTTCATTGCTAGCACACCCCAAAATATTCCTACAACTCTGAAAAGAGATGGAAGTGATTTCTCAGCAGCAATATTTGGTTCTCTTGTTAAGGCGAGTCAAGTGACAATCTGGACAGATGTAGATGGTGTATATAGTGCCGACCCCAGAAAAGGTTTGCCCTTTAATTACATCTAACTCCAATGTGTTGTTTTTCCAGTATAAATTCCAGTTTATCTTGATACACCGCACTTAATACTGCTTCAAAACTGTTTTGTACTGTTCTCATATTTAATCTAATGAGTGGAAGGGCGGTTGTTTGATAAGTTCTGCCAATTTGCAGTAAGTGAGGCTGTGATACTGAGGACATTATCTTATCAGGAAGCTTTGGGGAGATGGTGAGCTTCTAATCTTCTATAGCCGCTTACTTCTTCTGGTACTGGTTTGCATATTTAGTAAAGAAATTTATCTCTATATGCAGTCATATTTTGGAGCAAATGTTCTGCATCCACGCACCATCATTCCAGTGATGAAGTATAATATTCCTATTCTTATTAGGAATATTTTTCAATCTTTCTGCCCCAGGAACAATTATTTGCCAACAGCCTCCAGATGAAAAATCTGAACGGACAAAGTTTAAAGACAGTTGTCAAAGCATTTTGCTACTATAGATAACTTGGCCCTTGTAAATGTTGAGGGGTAAGGCTATCTTATGACCTGTCCTTGCAGATTAAGTGTGGCATGCATATTATTTAAGTATGCAATGATTTTTGCCTTATTTCCATGCAGAACTGGAATGGCTGGTGTGCCTGGCACAGCAAGTGCTATATTTGGTGCTGTAAAAGCTGTTGGTGCCAATGTTATTATGATATCTCAGGTATTCTTCACCATTTCTTTTTTTCTTGTTTGTTCACAGTTCTTTAAACTATCTCCAATAATAAACAAGGTGTTATTTTACAGGCGAGTAGTGAACACTCTGTATGTTTTGCGGTCCCTGAAAAAGAAGTTGGAGCAGTGTCTGAGGCTTTACAAAATAGATTTCATGAGGCTCTGGTCGCAGGGAGGCTTTCTAAGGTTTGATACTTGTTCCCTATTTTTGATCATTTTATTTGTTAACTCTGTAATTCTTCTATTCTACTTGTTCTTTCATTTATTATAGATTTTCTGGTTTGATATTCTCTATTCATCAATGATAGACTTTCTTTTGATACATATAGTTTGCCTGTCTTTCATTGTGATGCTGATGTTCTTCACTTTTCTTCTTTGACTGCTTTCTCTTTTCAGGTTGAGGTCATTCCTAGTTGTAGTATTTTGGCTGCAGTTGGCCAGAAAATGGCGAGCACCCCAGGAGTCAGTGCTACTTTGTTTGATGCAATAGCAAAGGTACTCTCTATATAATACTGGCATGATCGGGAATAATCAATCTGGGTTTGTGAATCACATTTAGTACTTTTTTTAAAGAATTCTATTGCTGGTGAACTTGATAAAACGTCCTGATATGTTATTTTTCTATTTTAAGGCCAACATAAATGTGCGAGCCATAGCACAAGGTTGTAGTGAGTATAATATTACCTTGGTGCTGAAGCAAGAGGATTGCGTCAGAGGTCTTAGGGCTGTTCATTCAAGATTTTATCTCTCGAAAACAACACTAGCAATGGGAATAATCGGTCCAGGCTTGATTGGTGCCACTCTTCTCAACCAGCTCAAAGATCAGGTATTTAAGAAAGTATTGTTTTTATTGTCTTTGAGTTGATGTTAACAGCAGATTTTTGATGAATATTTTTGAAGGCCGCTTATATTTCCAGTTGTTGAATCTCAATACTTGTGGTTAAGAGTTATCTGAGAGAACTCTGAAGTTACCACCACTGCATGTTTTTGCATAACTTTCTAAGCAAAGTGCGATACTGGATTTTTTCTGTCATAACTCAGGATCATGGCATTATTTCTGCCTTTGTTTTCAATATAAATCTGAAATTTTGAGGCAAACTTTTTTTATTAATTTTGATGTACTGAAAAATTATAAAGTTCCTGATAATGTTAAGTTTTAGCGTAGTGCCATATTTTTGAAGTGTTCTCAATTTTTGGTAAGTTTTAGTCAGTTCCATCTTTGATGTGTGCCAGATTCCAATTTCAGCAATCTATATCATATCAGAATGTGTTACTTTCAACCAGAGAATAACAGATGCCAGTTTCTTCACGAGGCAGCAGCGCTCAAGGAAAAATTTAACATTGATTTTGCGTGTCATGGGAATCACTGGTTCGAAGAAAATGATCTTTAGCGATACGTAAGCTTCTTTTCTTAAAATAAGTGAACTTTATATTTTCTGTTTGATTGCATATAACAAATTAAATACTTAAAATGGGTTCTACATTTTTTTCAATTCTAATTGTTAATATTATTTTATTGGAACAAAAAGGTTGTGATGCATAGGACTTGTTTTTCTATTTTACTGTACAACTGTTTCCTGAAGTTCTTGACAGTCGAGAACAACATGATAATGAATTCTGGTTGGCTATTTATAAATTTTATGCCCATTCATTTACCAGTAACTCCAAAAGTCTTATGTTTTTTCAAGGATCATCTGCTTATTTCTTTAGTTTCCTTGTAAAACTTTTTCATTTTTTTTTTTCTTTTTCAGAGGGATAGATGAGATAGACCTATCCCAGTGGAAAGAAATTATGGGGGAAAAAGCGGAAGAAGCTGACCTCAAAAAATTTGTGAAAGTTGTGCATGAAAATCATTTTTTCCCAAATACAGTTTTGGTAGATTGTACTGCTGATTCAAACATCGCAAACCATTACTATGACTGGTTGTGTAAAGGAATTCATGTCATTACTCCTAACAAAAAGGCCAACTCTGGACCCCTTGATCCGGTAACCATGTGCTTATGATCTTGTATTTTCATCATTTTCCATCTTTGATCATTGTCTTTGTGAATTCTAATGCATCAACAAAAATGCCATTTACACTGATAAAAGATTTATTTAAATTTGTCTCATTTTGTATGGATTTGGTGCAATGCTCTTACTCCTGCTACGCAGAGATTTGTCACAATTTCAGGCATCAAGTTCTGTTACTATTTACAAATTTTTTTTCTGATTAATACCTACATCCCCCATCTGTAGTATTTGAAGTTGAGGGCACTTCAGCGCCAATCATACACTCACTACTTCTACGAAGCAACTGTTGGAGCCGGTCTTCCAATTATCAGTACTGCGTGGACTCCTCGAAACTGGTGATAAGATTCTGCGAATTGAGGGCATTTTTAGGTCAGTTCATGCTGGTCATCGGTCTATTTTTCCTGCATTAACTTAATGGTTGAAAGCTGAGAGTTTATATTTGTTGTTGGTGTCTGTATTACCAGTGGCACTCTGAGTTATATTTTCAACAACTTCGTTCAATCACGAGCCTTCAGTGATGTGGTTGCCGAAGCAAAACAAGCTGGTTACACTGAACCGGACCCAAGAGATGATCTATCGGGAACTGATGTCGCCAGAAAGGTGACAACTTTTTCTGATTTCCTTCTTACTAGTAAAAAATACTGAGCATTGCCTGTATGATTTGGTTGCAGGTCATAATTCTCGCAAGAGAGTGTGGTCTAAAGTTGGAGCTTTCTGATATTCCAGTTCGAAGCCTGGTACCGGAGCCATTAAGAGTAAGGAACATGCAGATTAAATGTTGCTTCTCCGATCGCATACTTTTAATAACACCATTTTAAATCTGCAGGCAAGTTCGTCAGCAGATGAATTCATGCAGCGGCTTCCGGACTTCGACGGGGAGTTGGCGAAGGAATTAAATGACGCAGATTCTTCTGGAGAGGTAGATTGTTTCGCAAAATATTTTTACAAGTTCTAGTTTAATTTCTTCGGGTTTTTTTTTTTCTTGAAGGTGCTAAGATACGTTGGAGTTGTGGATGTCATTGATCAAAATGGAGTGGTTGAACTGAGGAGATACAAGAAAGATCACCCATTTTCGCAACTCTCCGGCTCCGATAACATCATAGCTTTCACTACGACAAGGTACAAGAACCAGCCATTGATTGTTCGTGGTCCCGGTGCTGGAGCTGAAGTCACCGCCGGAGGAGTTTTCAGCGATATATTGCGCTTGGCTTCTTATCTAGGTGCTCCATCATAACATAATAGTTGATGAACTGGTTGGACTTCTTGTGCTGCATGAAACCTTAACATTATTGTGTATGTACATGCATGTTCATGTTGAGGAAACTTAACTTCTTGTTAGATTTTTTCTAGTGAGATTTGCCTTCTTGAGTTATTTATCTTTTGTTTATTTGTTTATTTTTTGGGTTTAATGAAACAAAGCTTCAAATCAGCAGAAATCCGTACAGAAAATTGGCTCAGAACGAAAGTTTGACCCGGAATTCTTTGACAAATCGGGGAGGGGTATTTTTGTCATTTTGAATGTAATTTGAGAATTTATGGAATATTGTTGGGTACAGTAAATCAGTGATCGTGCCGCAATCCGAGGGTGGGTTGTTCCGGTTGAAATAAAAATAATAATAATAAAATAAAATAATGGGAAATGACTGTTTTACCCTTGATGGAATTGGGTGAACCATGCCAACCACTTCAGGAGAGTTTGTCTCTGAGAATGAGACCTTATATCCTCCACCCAATTGGATGGGACCCAATCTAATTTGGGTTACAGCTAGGGCTTAGAATTTTAATTAAAAAAAATAAATAAAAAAAATAATTCTAATATCTCCTTTTTTTTCTCACTCTCTTTGTCATTTAATTTTTTTATTATCTTTTCTAGTGAACCATTTATATATGGAAGTCCCAGATCATGAATGGATTGGATTTCATCCAAGGGCATTTTGGTCTTTTTAAGAGTTTTGGGGTTTGGATCCTTCCTTCTTATAAATAAATAAAAATATATAAAAATATATATATATATATATATTTGAAAAAGGTTTGCATTTAAATTTATTTATTTATTTATTTGAAAAAAAAATTGAAATATCTCTTTCTATGCTCTACTTGCAGTCTTGCACCCTCTTTGTTCTCTTTGCTCTTATTGCTCAGTTCTTAGCGCTCTGGTTGAAGCTCTAGAATGGTTTTCCTTTGCTTCTCCAAATCCGAGTTTTATTCTCTCTGTTTTTGATCCGTTTCTTCTCTTTTTCAATCAAAGATCTCATCTTTGCATTTCAAATCCGTAAAAATCCCATCTTTTTTTTTTTTTTCTTTTTCTTTTGAATATCAAAAGCATCAGATTTGGAGAAATGAGTAGCATGAGGCTGGCGTGGAAGGTTTTTGTTTGTTTCTATGAGGTGAGTTTCTAATCATGACTCTCATACTCTTCCTTTTCTTCCTTTTTCTTTAGTGTTTTGGATAGATTTGAGCATGGATTTCTTCTCGGGAAAGTAGAGATTGTTTTTTGGATTGGTTTTATGTATGTTTTTAATGGTTGTTTGGCGATTGATTGTTCTTGAGTGAAGGAGGAGGTTTGGAGGGTGTTTGTTAGCCAGAAAATTTCTTTCTTATTTTTCTTACCTTTCTTGGAGGATGTGGTTGGGTTTGAAGCATCTTTTGATCAAGAAGAGAGTTCTCTGATGTGTTTGTTTTTGTTTTTGTTTTTCTCCTTTTTAATACTTATGTTTTTGAGTACCGCTTGATTCAATCCTTGATCCTGATAAAAATTGATTTTTGGATATTTATCTAGAGTCGGTGAGTTCTTGCTTTGAAAAGGGGAAACCTTGTTGTTTTCTCTTAGATACTTGCTGTGTTCTCTTGAGATCAGTACTATGATTTTCCTGCTACCATTTGATTGTTTTTGGATTTGATCTAGCTTCCCTCTGAAATAGAAAAATACATGTTTGATAAAAAATCCTTCCTTCTCTATTAAGTTAGTCTAGAACATATAAATTTATCATGTGTCTTTAGATCTTAACTTTTGGATGTTCATGCATTTGATATGTTTTCATCATGATTTCTGAAAAGATATTCTGTTCAAGTTTCATCTCTCAGCCCTTTGCTTTTGTGCATAAGCATAGTTGTCACAATTGATTTATCATTTATTTCAAGATTTCACTTCTTATGGATTGCAGGTTCTGTAATTTTCTTGTGGTTTTGTGATTGGAAAGTAGCCTGAATTAATGGGAAGAGGCAGAGGGAAGGGAAAGAAGTTGACTGTTGTTGCTGGTCATGACGACCCGGGGAGCGGTGGTGAAGAACCTCTTCCCCCGTATAAGAGAAGGGGAAGGCCTCAGAAGCCATTGAAGGATGGCATTGATGAGGATGATACTGAAAAGATTGAAGAAGAAGAGGAAGAAGGAGATGATACAAAGCCGACCATATCCAGTAAACAAGTGAAGGGTGCCGTGGTAGAGAATGGAAGGAAGAGGAAGCGGCAACAACTGAAAGAAAATTCTGACTCGGCTTTAGATGAAAATGGTGCTGGCACAAAATCCAGCATTGAGGATCCTGCTAAACCTAATGGTTTTCGGCAAAATGGAAACCGACGTAAGAGCAAACCTCGGCGTGCTGCTGAAGCGGGAGTTGAGTGCAAGTGATGTCTCTGATAGTCAGTGACGAGGGCTGCTGAAGCGGGAGTTGAGTGCAAGTGATGTCTCTGATAGTCAGTGACGACGGGCGTTTTCCTTGTTACAAACAGAGGATCATACAGTATCGACGTCCTTTTGGTATCCAAATTTTGTGTTTTGATGTCTTTACATTTCCTTTGCTGTTTGCAATTGAATTAAATTGCAATTGTAGGGTCTGCATATACTGCTTTGTTTTATCTTTCCTTTAAGCATGAAGCTGTTATTAGATATTCGCATAACCATAATTGTAATATCTATTTCGTGCAAATTGTAAACTGAAGGCTTTTCTTGTCTTTCCTTTTTTATCAATTTTTTTACTTTGTTCTCCATGGAAAGAAAATCTATATGCTTTGTTTTTCTTTGTTGATAGAATGTAGTTTCTCAACACAAATATTAATGACTGAAATGACTATCATAAGTACTACATTTTTCAGGATGTTACTTCTAGTTGTGAATTTGTATGCTTGCATTTGTATGCATCCTCTATTATTCACTGATTACGAGTTTATATATATATATATACACAAGTCTTTGATGTGGATTTAAGCTCTGTGAACTGAATAATATTGATGTCAATGCTATAGAATTGGGTTCTTAGTACAAAGATCATGATAATGTCTTTGAAGTTCTTTTAACACTGACACTGCTGGTTTATTCACGAATTATTTTTTTATGGATTATATTTTGATACCAATGGATTCACCAATGTGTGGAAAGCGAGATACATGTTTCTAAGTTTTGCCTCATATTGAATTATAAGTAGCTGTCATGATTCATGGCAAATGGAAACCATGATTATTGGAGACAGAGAGTATATGAATCAAATCATTTTTGGTATAGTTTCTTGATTGTTGGTGCCTTCTGACAAGCTTCTTATTTTATTCTCAAATTCTGATTAATTGGCATTTCCAAGTAGAAAATAACTGCAAACTTGAAGCAGCATCAAATTGATTATCTTGAGATGTACTTTAAAAAATAATAATAATCAAATGTGCCAATAATTTCAATTATCCTTTCTTGGCTGCTGAACAATTATTTCTGCATGTTTTCCATTTGTTCAATGTGTTTGCCAGGAAATGTCCAAGTTGGTCCTGTTGCTTGTTTTATAATCATATAATAAGGCATCCCTTTTATTTCATTGTCTACCGAATTGAATGACACTTATAATTACTACTTTTTTATTCCTATTTAGAAATTGGATCCTTGGGCTTTTCTGTTTCATTTCTATTTGGTTTCTGTCATTCTGTGTATTCTGCTTGAAAGCTCTTCTCAATAATTTACTATGTGCTGTTAAGTCTTAAAAGTGAGTCATCCATTACTGATGAAATTTGTGAATAATTTTAACTTTGAAGCATCATAATAATTATAACTTTGAAGCATCATAAATCCATGCACTTAGTGTGGTAATGGATAGTTCACTTAAGGATGAATTTCATTGCTGCATTGAGTTACTTTGGTTCTTTTGAAATATCTATTTGTTCAAAATTTAAGTTATATATATATATATATTAAAAAAATGAATAATGTAAAAATGAAAGGCCAATGGCCTATTGGTACCGGTGCAAGGTGCTTGTTTCATGTAAAGTGAAAATACAAGAAAATACAAGTGTGTCGAATTAATTTTACGAATGTGCATATCCAATTTCTTTTAAAAGTATGATAGCAAATAAATTTTCCACTTTATTGCCAACAAGTCAGAATGCAACTATGATAAATATATAATGGTTTATCAGTTGGATTAATTTAATTAAAGTTTGAATTCAGAATAATTAAGATTTAGAAAACTTAAAGGAGTTCGTCATCAAATGGTTATTTTTTTTTCTCAAAACAATCAATCATTTTGAAATAAATATATTCACTAATTAATTATACACAAATTTTTAGTATTAAAATAAATGTATTATTTATTAATTGTTATAATTTTTTAATATTGATATTTTAGTTTTAATTAAGTCAAGTTTTTTATTAACCTTATGTAAAAGTTCCTTCCAAACAAGTATGTACACTAGAAAAAATAATTTCATTTACATGTCTATATATATATTAATAATATGGGTAAGCCATGCAAAACACACGTGAAGGCCTTTGGTTTGCCGTAATGTGAAAATATTACTATGTGTTATATGGCAATTGGAAAAAATTATCAAGTAGGATTAGTGATAATTAATAGTAATATTAATGGTAATCTATGATAATTTCATTACTACTAAAATAAATGATTATGGTTGATTATCAAGTGAGTGATAATATGACAATTTTTTTCTAAACAAATATATCCTTTATTTTTTAACTTTAAATTTGTTCTAAATTTAAGATACAAACGTATTTTGAAAATTTATGAAAAAAAATTAAATTTTTGTATTATAATTTAATTATTATGATTCCAAATTTTATTAAACTTTAAATTTAAATTTGTTCAAAATTATGAATATCCTTACCATTGCCAACCAAATATGGTAATAAAAGATGACCAATAATATGAAATCTCAATCAAATATGTTTATCATAAATTAACACAACATTCTTGAACATATGATATTCCTGACCTCATTATTGTGAGATTACCATAGTAACATATCATTACTATAAACAAAATGACCCATAACAGTTAAGCTATTGCTTATTGTGGACAAGGCATCCCAACCACATACATATTTTATTTATTATTATGCCTCAACCGGGGGCTAGAAGAGGCTGAAGCACCTCTTGGAGCCGATGAGATTACCTTTCATACAACATAAGTTTAATGGATCCGGTTTTTCTATATTTAAATTAATATAAAATAAAAATTTTGGGCACATGAAAGTGTGTAATGTAATTGTGTTTGAGTGGTTAGTAGGCCTAGTTATAAAGCATGTAATTTTGATCCACCCAAGAGCCTAGCAAATATATTATAATACATGGTGTATGTGTTGTTTTCACATTCCATTTTTTAGTTAAGAAATTACTATGATTTTAAAATTTAAAGAAAAATTAAAAAATCTTATATAAAAAATTTTAGTAATTTAAAAAATGTTTAAATTGATCATGAGGGCTAGCACATAGGATCTATTTTACTATTGTTTTAAAATTACAAACTTGTGAGATGTAGTTACTTCTTATTAGTTGAATTGTTGAAAATCTCATATATTTGCTAGTGGTAATAACAAAATTTTAATTATACTTTATGTTTTTTCAAGTGTATTCACATTTTTGTTATATTAGGATATTATCTTTTATTGAAGATAATTATGTTGTTGGATTTTTTTTTCCCGTTTTTCCCTTTGGGCTTTATCCCTGCTACCATCAAGACCTAGTTACGCCTATGGCATCAACCTCGCTCCCACATGAGGTCGGGAGTTCCTTAACAACAGGTTCCACTTTTAATCCAATACACCAATTCACTTCATTACTTTCCAATACAAGGTTTAGATATTTAACATGTATTATTTATGCTTTTAATAGCCATAATTTAAACTTGTTTAATATCCGCCTTTCATACCCTTATTTAATCAAGATGTAACCCTCTTTCGTGTGTCATTTATTTAATCATTGTTTTTTATGGTGGCTTATGTCTAAAAGTGTGTAATAGCATGTTAAGATTTTTAAAAAGATGTTAGGTTTCTTTTTATTAGCTCTACTTAAGTTGTTATTTTATGGCCAGAGCCCCTTTGATCCAATGGTATTGACCCCACCGCCTAAAGTATATATTATGAAATGCTTATTGTCCATATATATTCAAAATGTACTGAATATAATGGTTACAAGCTTATGATTCAATCCCCATATGGAAATAATGAAGGGGAATGGACGACTATTTTATAGATATAATCAATAAAAATACTTTTTTTTAATATTAGAAAAACAAGTTTATAACCTATGATTCTTAAACTATTTAAGGAAACCTAAACTTGTACGATAGTCATATCAATTTTAAAACCTATTAACACAATGTTTTGATCATTTTAATAGTTTTTTTATTATTATTTTTTTAAATATTAACCTTGTATTAGGCATGATACAGATTACAGACCATTGTTAGTCCGTAAAGATCAGATTTTTACGGAAATCAGATATAATATCAACTACTCCAGCTTTTTTTTTTTCTTTAATTTGATTTATTGTAACTATATTATGTTATATTATATTATATCATGTTATATATAGAGCATCGATCCTCTGTGAATGTCCACAGGATATTAATCTAGGGACGTTGATCTCAACCGTTGGATTGAGATCCAACGGTTTGTTATTTCTCCGTTAACAGTAATACTGTAGTGCACAATTGCAACTGTTGTGTTAAAACCTATTAACACAATGCTTTGATCATTTTAATAGTTTTTTATTATTATTATTTTTCTTAAATATTAACCTTGTATTAGGCATGATACAGATTACATACCATTGTTAGTCCGTAAAGATCAGATTTTTACGGAAATCAGATACAATAATCAACTACTCCGACTTTTTCTGTTTAATTTGATTTATTGTAACTATATCATGTTATATATAGAGCATCGATCCTCTGTGAACGTTCACATGATATTAATCTAGGGACGTTGATCTCGTCCGTTGGATTGAGATCCAACGATTTGTTATTTCTACGTTAACAGTAATACTGTAGTGCACAGTTGCAACTATTGTGTTAATACCGATTAACACAATGTTTTGATCATTTTAATAGTTTTTTTTATTATTCTTTTCTTAAATATTAACCTTGTATTAGGCATGATCATGATTCACGGACCATTGTTAGTTCGTAAAGATCGATTTTTCACGAAATCGGATACTAATAATCAACTACTCAACTTTTTTTTTTGTTTAATTTGATTTATTGTAACTATATTATGTTATATTATATTATATCATGTTATATATAGAGCATCGATCCTCTGTGAACGTCCACAGGATATTAATCTTGGGACGTTGATCTCGACTCGTTGGATTGAGATCCAATGGTTTTGATTATTTCTCCATTACTTGATATCTTGTAGTGCACGAGTTGCAAAGTGGAATGGGCGAGTGTTACAGATTCTTGTGCTTATGAATGAGTATCACGAGTGAAAAGTGGGATGTACGGTATTTGAATCTTAACCGATCAATCAATTATTTACACAATAACTAAATAAATCCACAACCATTGAACTCTATTTCTACTAATACCTACAGTTATACAAACTAAAAATTCAAATCAACTATGTTCATGTCTGCTGGATGCCTCACGGACGTTCGAGAAACAATTTTCTCATATATATATATATATATATATATATATATCTTCTCTTCATGTTTCTATCTTCCTCCCAGGGTTGGGCTTTGGTTCAAAGTTGCAAGGAAATTATAGAGCTTGTTGGTGAATGAATATGTACAAAATTTGTAGCAAAATGTGAAAAACGTGAAAGTTTCATGTTTATTTACAAGTTAAAAAAAAATGTTTAAATGAAGAGTTTAGTGGTTTACTTTCTTAAATTATGAAAATTTATAAAAATTGAAGAAGTTGGGGTCATGTGTGCATAAATAATATTAGAGGAGTACTTAAAATATAGAAAAGGTGAAAGCGAAGATTTCATTTTAAGATGAGGGGTTTTTTTGTTACTTTGTTGGACTTTTTGTTATGCAACTAATTACTGTGAGATCCCATAAATACTTGATTAATCTCTTTAAAAGGACATCATTTGAAACTTACTGACCTTCGAGTGAGGCCCATTGCATGATTGATAGTTATTTTTGAGAGTCCAACAATTGTCTCTTCATACTTACAATGGCAGATAAAGATATTTCTTAAAAATTTATTGTGAGATATATACATTGCATGGTTAACAGTTCTTAATCTGAGAGGATCTCATCATTGTTTCTTGACATTCACAGGCATCTCTTAAAACTAATGACATATACATTGAGGTTCAATGCATAGTCAACAACTCTTTTTAAAAAAATGTGTCATAGTTATCTTTTAGTACTTAAAAGAGTTGTTGAAGATATTTGTTACTACTACTGATTTACTGTTCTCTTTCAAAAAATCTCACCATAATTACTGTTTAACACTTTAAAAGTTTAGGATTAAAGATAATTGAGATTATGAGTGCAGTTGATTACTGACTAGCTACATATATGCAAGTTAATGGAAAGTTTGTATCCTATTTTACTTAAAAACTTTCTTAAATAACTTAAAAGCATATATATCAGAGTGTTTGATAATTGTTATTCTGAAATGCTCGGATTTATACAAATATTTTTTTAAAATAAATAAACTATAATTTATTACTTATAAGTAAAAAGAAATGACAAATTAATACAAAGCAACAAGACATTAACTCAAGGATAACCAACACAAAGTCTCAAACAAGAAGAGAAACCTAACAAACTCATGATCTACAACCGAACAAAAAAATATTCATCAGAAGTGAAAGAAAAATAACACGATCAAACTGAACTAAAACACTGAAATAACACAACGAAGAAGGCAAGACAGAGAGACAATTAAACAAACGACATGTACATCAGGAAAGGCCATAATCTTGCTTAGAATATACGGCCAGACAAGTTGAGATTTCTTTGGCTTATATTATATTATATTATATATTATATCTTCTCTTCATGTTTCTATCTTCCTCCTGATCTTGAGCTTTGGTTGAAAGTTGCAAGGAAATTCTAGAGTTTGTTAGTGAACCAGTAGAATCCCGGTCGGGAGTACTCAGGTTGAACAAAGAAGCAGTAGCGGAACTCACGCCAGAGGGAAAACAAGATTGGTGTGCCATCGTAGCGGTAGTAATCCCCAAGCAAAGGCTTGATTGCATGGGTGGCCTCCACTGCATGATAGTGAGGGATAGTGGTGAAGAGATGATGGACGACGTGGGTATCAGTGATGTTATGAAGCACCTTGTTCAACACGCCGTAGTCACGGTCGACGGTGGAGAGAGAACCACGAAGCCAGTCCCACTCGTCGGAGTCATAGTGAGGGAGCGCCGGGTGCGTGTGATGGAGATACGTGACGACTGTTGATGTTGGTGTTGATCAGTGATTGAAGCGTACGACCGGAGATGAGATGGCAGGAGCATGGAGTGTGTGATGGCCGGCATCTCCAGTAAAGCATGGCAAGGTGTGGACAAGTGCAAGTGCAGTATGGTCACAGTGATAGGGACTGGAGAAGGTTGAATGAATGGGAGAAAAGTGTTTTGATGCATGATAGTAAAATATAGTATCTAATATCAGTGTTTAAGGTTATAGACCAATGGGTTTATAGTTAATGGTGTTGACTAACCAATGGGGTTAGTGTCAAAGATTGGTGTTACTTTTTGACTTTTACTTTCTGAATATATAATGTTAGGAGAGCTCTGAGCTCGTTGGTTGCTGCATCTTTTCTTTTCTTTAGTCAAGTGGTTTTTTGCTCTTACTCTTATCTCCTTTCATTGTCTACTGAGTTCACAGGTTCACCGGAGCTCCGATTCTTAACAGTGTGGTATCAGAGATTGGTTAGGATGGCAGCTGAAAGTCCGGTGAGTCTCTCGCAACCGTGTGTACCGGTGTTTAAAGGCGAGGAGTATGGTAGATGGAGTTTGAGAATGAAAACAGTTTTTCGTTCTCAAGAACTCTGGGAGTTGGTTGAGAAAGGGATAGCAGAGGGAGAAGGCGAAGTGAAGCAAAAGGAGAGCAAGAAAAAGGATGCAAAAGCCCTGTGCCTCATACAACAAGCGGTGGACGGACCGATACTTGATCGGATAGAAGATGCAGAGACGGCACACGATGCATGGGAGATAGTGAAGAACTTGTACCATGGTTCATCAAAGATAATGGCTGTGAAGAAGCAAGCTCTCAGACAGAGCTTCGAGACCCTGCAGATGGAGGACAGTGAGAATATTCAGAGCTATTGTTCGAGAGTAGTTACCATAGTTAACCAGGTGAAGGGGCTAGGACACAAGCTCTCGGAGGCTGATGTGGTGCCTAAAGTGCTGCGAAGCCTAGCACCGAAATTTGATTATGTTGCAGTTGCATTGGAAGAGTCCAGAGATCTATCAGTGCTCACTCTCGACGAGTTGTGTGGATCACTCCAAGCACATGAAATTAGAGTGAATAGATCCTCAGGAAAACCCAGTGAAAAGGCCTTGCATGTGAAGATTGAGAGCCAATCCTCCCAAGTCAAGGAGAAAGGGTGTTCCAGTACATCCACCAGCTGGGGTTCTGCTCGGGGACGAGGAAGAGGCTTCGTTCGGGGTAGAGGAAGAGGAAGATGGGGTCGAGGGCAGGGTGGGGATAGATCTAATATCTAGTGTTTTCATTGCAGGGAAATGCACGCCATGTGAAGGCGGATTGCCAGGAGAGAAGCAAACAGGCTGAGAAGGGTACTTCCTTAGTTGCAGAGGAACGAGAACCCAGTAATCTCTTTCTGGCTAGCAATGTTACAGAAGAGACCCCAAAGTCGGTCTGGTTGGTGGACTCAGGATGTTCAAACCACATGACGGGGGAGAAAGATCTGTTTACGAGCCTTGATAAATCTCAAAAGGTGACAGTTCGACTTGGTGATGACAAGGAAATGGTAGTGCAAGGAGTTGGGACAGTAGCCATTAGTATGGAATGTGGAGAAGTGAAAGCTGACTTCATGGAGTGCGGTTTGTCCCGGGGCTCAGCGCACAACTTACTCGGTCAGACGGCTCCTCACCAAAGGGGTGATTCAGTGGTGTTTCAAGAACACAAATGTATTATTAGTGATGATCACACGGGGAAACAGGTTGTTGTCATACCAAGAACCAATAACAACATGTTTCCACTTGATCTCATGAGAGTTGAAAGATTAAATTTAGCAGTGAAAGGCCAGGATGCATCTAAACTCTGGCACCGCCGTTTTGGGCACTTGAATTACAAGAGCTTGGAGCTTCTAGCACAGAGAAGGAGTGTTCTGGGAATGCCCGATGTGAAGACTGGATCTCAGTGCGAGGAGTGTGCCATGTGTAAGCAGGCTAGATGTGCTTTTTCACCGTGGGAGATCCAGGAGAACATCAGCGTGCCTACAACTGGTTCATATGGACCTTTGCGGGCCGATGAGCTTGGCTTCAATGGGAGGTAACAGATATTTTCTTCTTCTCATTGATGATTTCAGCAGAAAATGCTGGGTATATTTTTTAAAGAACAAAGGAGAGGCATTCGAGCAGTTCCGCGTGTTTTTCACACTATGGTGGAGCAGGGAAACGGGAGGAGCCGAAGATATTGAGAAGTGATCGTGGGGGTGAGTTTTACGTCCCATGTGTTTAACAAGTACTTGTGATGAGTTGGGGATTAGAAGAGGTTCTCAGCCTCACCCTACACACCAGTGAATGGTGTAGTGGAGGCGAAAAATAGAACACGATTGTAGAGAAGGCTCATTTGTTTACTCGGAGATAGCAATCTTCCAACCGAATTACGGGAGAGGCGGGTTGCAACCTCGGTGTACCTGATCAACCGCTCACCAACTCATGTTCTTGGTGATAAAACACCGTATGAAGTTTGGCATGGAGAAAAGCCAAATGTGAAACATCTTAGAGTGTTTGGCAGTGTTACTTTCACTCTTATTCCTTCACATAAACTTCAGAAGCTAGATGATAAATCCGAAAGATGTGTATTTGTGGGTTATTGTCCCACGTCCAAAGCCTACAAACTCTTTAATCCTATTACATCCAAGATAATAGTGAGCAGGGATGTTATATTTCACGAGAATTCTCAGTGGAAAATGAAAGCTTGTGAAGGTGGGCCAGTTATAACCCTTGAAGATTTGTGTTCCAATGAAGATGAAGACAAACAGAGTCCAAGTGATGAAAGAATGCAAGAAGAGGCAATGGGGAGTGGAGGTCGATCAAGTGGTCACGATTCAGTGTCCACGGTGGAGTTCATCGACGAGTCCCCACCAAGGAAGACCCGAGGCTGTTGACTGACCTATATAATTCTTGATCGCTTTGCTCTTCATATTGTGCGATCCACGGTGTACCGAGGATGCGGTAAAAGTGTGAAGAATGGCGGGAAGCTATGGAAGCGAGTTGAATGCAATACATAACAATGACACTCGGGATCTACTGAGCTACCATCCGGAAAGAAAGCGATGGGTCTCAAATGGGTGTATAAGACAAAGTTTGGAGCGAATGTGGAAATCCAGAAGTACAAGGCGAGGCTGGTGGCCAAAGGATATGTACAACAGTACAGGATAGATTACGAGGAGGTCTTCTCGCCGGTAGCAAGACTCGAGACAGTGAGGATAATTCTAGCTATAGCAGCACAAGCTTGTTACCCTGTGTATCACTTTGATGTGAGATCGGCGTTTCTTAATGGAGAAATATTGGAGGAAGTCTATGTGGATCAACATCGAAGGGTTTTGTCATCGAGAGGAAGGAACATCTAGTATGCCGCTTGAAGAAGGCACTCTACGGTCTTAAACAAGCACCGAGAGCGTGGTACAAAGCAAGATTGACGGGCATCTCGGGGCAAACTTGGCTATGTGAGAAACGCAAACGGAACACACATTGTATAGGGAAGAAAGATGAAGATGGCAATAGTATTCTCATCAGTCTATACGTTGATGACATGATATATACCGATTGGTTCATGAGGATTAATAGATCAATTTCAAGCTGAAATGAAGAGGAAGTTCGATATGGCGGACTTGGGACTGATTAGATATTTTCTTGGGTTGGAAATACATCAGTCAATTGGAGGAATATTCATATCTCGGACAAAGGTACATTGAAGATTTATCGAGAGGAACCTGAATATGAAACAATGCAGGTATGCAGATACACCAATGGGGATTAATGAAAAATTTCTAGATGAAGATGAAGCTGAGCTTGTTGATGCTAAGATGTACAGGAGTCTGATTGGAAAACTTCTATATGTTGTGCATACTAGACCTGATATATGTTATGCAGTAAATTTCCTCTCCAGATTCATGAGTAGACCAAATGTGAAGCATCTGTGTGCAGCCAAAAGAGTGGTAAAATACTTGGCTGGAACTGTGAAGTTTGGATTGTTCTATCCAAATAGATGTGAAGGGTGTATGGAAGGCTTCTGACGCAGTGGGACATGGGGTGGGTCTTTGAGAGATCGAAAGAGTACATCAGGTATGTTTTTTAGGCTCGGTTCCTGCGCAATCACCTGGGGATCGAGAAGCGAGGATGTCGTGGCACTATCATCAACGGAGGTTTGAGTATGTAGTCGCCACAACCGCACTGCCGGATGGTATGGTTGAGGAGAATATTGGGTGATTGTGGGAGGAGTTTTGACAAGGCGTTAGTTCTTTGGTGTGATAACCGATCCACTATTGTCGTGGCAAAGAATCCGGCATTTCACGGAAGAACCAAACACATTGATGTTCGATTTCATTACATTCGAAGTCTCATTGCTGATGGCCTGATTGTTCTACAATATTGCAACACCGGAGACCAGTTGGCAGATATCTTCACCAAGCCCTTGTCAGTTGAGAAGCATAAAGCTATGAGAGTGCAACTAGGAGTTGTGGAGCTTCAATCAAGGGGGGGTGTTGATGTTGGTGTTGATCAGTGATTGAAGCGTACGACCGGAGATGAGATGGCAGGAGCATGGAGTGTGTGATGGCCGGCATCTCCGAGTAAAAGCATGGCAAGGTGTGGACAAGTGCAAGTGCAGTATGGTCACGAGTGATAGGGGACGGAGAAGGTTGAATGAATGGGAGAAAAGTGTTTTGATGCATGATAGTAAAATATAGTATCTAATATCAGTGTTTAAGGTTATAGACCAATGGGTTTATAGTTAATGGTGTTGACTAACCAATGGGGTTAGTGTCAAAGATTGGTGTTACTTTTTGACTTTTTACTTTACGAATATATAATGTTAGGAGAGCTCCGAGGCTCGTTGGTTCTTTGCATCTTTTCTTTTCTTTAGTCAAGTGGTTTTTTGCTCTTACTCTTATCTCCTTTCATTGTCTACTGAGTTCACAGGTTCACCGGAGCTCCGATCCTATATGATGACTTGACGACTAAAAGCGGGCGTTGAGAATGAAGAGAGGACCAGCATAGATGGTCAGGACCGATGAAACAGAGAAACAGGTAGCAAGATGATAGAGGAGGAAGCAGACGGAGAGGATCCCGGCATCGGAGATTAAGACATAGACTTGCTGGTCGGAGGAGAAGATGCGGCTGAAGGGATCGAAGTGGCAAATGAAGCCAGAGTTTGGGGTAGTGGCACTGAACAAGAGATAGAGACACCAGCCAAAAGGGATGTAGTATAAGAGAATGAGGACGGTGCCTAAAGGGTTGTTGAAGTACTTGGCAAATCTCAATAGTTTGGACTTGGGTTTAGGGACGAAGGCAACATCATCATCGAGAGAAGCGATGTTGGAGTGGTCTTTGGCAGGTGAGAGTATTTCCGGAGAAGTAAGGGACCATTAGAAAAGAGTGGAGAACAAAGCCAGCGATGTCAGTCGATGATGGAGTAGTCGGGAGAAGGCGTGATGGCCGCACTCGTGGGCGATTACCCAGAGACCACCGAGGAAGATGGCTTGGAGGGACCAGTAGAGAAGCCAAACGGTGAGGCGGAGAGGAGTGAAAAGGGATGGAAGGGATGAAGTATATGGCGAGAAGGAGAAGAAGGGAGGAGATGAAGAGATCGTAGAGGAGATAAGAGAAGGAGGTGAGAATGGAACGGTGGAAGCAGTGAGAAGGAATGGCTTTCTTTAGTTGGTTTAGTGTGAATGGTGGCTTGTCGACGGGGACTCGCTGGAAAGGGTTTTTGTGAGCTTTGTCGTCGGATCCCATCGTCTTGAATGCTACTGCAAAGAGCTCGATGATAGAGCTCTGCTCTGCAGTATAATACACTTATATATATATATATATATATATGACCCATCATCTAGGAATGTTCCTAGATTTCAAATCTATAGATGTTAATAGTAGCCGTCGGATGGTAATTTGACAGCTCTTATCATTATGAACAGTAGAAACCGTGTTCTACAGTGTTGTCCAATAATCATGAACAGCAAAAATATACATTATTTATATAAACAATCAAATGATGATCCAACTATTTCTCTAATTAAATTTCAAATATAAAGATTTACCTAAATGATATTTATATATATATATATATATATATAAAGAGGAAAGGGTTTGTGTGGATGTTAGTAGACATCCACATGTGGTAACAGGGTCTGTTTTAGTTTTATTTTTGCTACTGTAAATATTAGTATGAATAAGTTTCAATGGTTGTCATTTGTTGAATTATTGTGCACAAAATTGACTGAATAATTAAGATTAAAATATTATGCATCTCATTTTCATTATACATTATTTATAAGCACAATAATTACAATATTGTCCTTCCGACTTGTATAGATTAATAGCCTATGATCTTTCATAGAAGATCTGTTCTCATAAATAAATAAATAAATATATATATATATGAGCGGGAAGAGCCTGCTGATTTAAATCATAGTTGGTTAATGTTTCAATATTTTAATCATGCTATGCTGTAAATTTTAAAAAAAATAAAATAAAATAAAATCATGATCATTGATCAATTAATAATTTTAAATATAAAACGAGTCCTTAAAATCAGTATGGAAATATTCATATAACTCTTTTTTTCACCCAAATAAAGATGTCCACATGTAAACAAAATGACACTTCTTATTAGGGAAAAGTCTATGATAACTTTGCATGGGATTGTTTGATGATACGTATCATAAAATTGGTAGCTTTTACGTGATAGTCTAACCCCATAGCCCTGCAGCCTGCTAGTTTTCACTTTCTTGTCTTTTAGCTTTGTACTGGAATTTGGTGTAATAAGTTGTTCGTTATTTAAAGTGATTTTTTTTTTTTTGGTGTAATATGTTGTTCTATTTTTGAAAGTAAAAAAATAATAATAAATTTAAAATTTATCTAGAGTTAACTTTGCTATTTAACTATACTGATATGATTTTTTTTGGATTTAAATATTATTAAAAAATAAAATAATAAATAATAATAATTAAACTCACTCGCCTCGATGGCCGAACTATCCTCTGTACACACATCTCACTCCTGCAGTGTGACCAGCGTCCATTCACCACCACCATGTTGAACGAATTAAAGTTACAAACCTACACTTTTTCAAAAGACACCCTATAGTATTGTACACCTATACAATCAAAATGCATATATATAATAGCATGACAAAGACACTTGAAAGTTGAAATTCATGCATATATATAATAGCATGACAAAGACACTTCGTCCAAGTAATAGTAAAGATCATAGAGCATTATAAAATGATAAGACTTAATTAATAGTAATTTAAATTTGAAGACAGATTCAGAAACACGTGAAGGAATTAGACAAAACGAAATAGAAAGAAGAGCCTTCGTCTGGTTGTTGAAAAACTTAATACAACTGCCTAGTTTTCTCTCTCTCTCTCTCTCTCTCTCTCTCTCTCTCTATGCAAAAATGCAAACAAGCCAAAAATAAAGAAACACTATGCATGCATGATTCAAATGACATAGACGTATGATCTATTAAATTAGCTCTTTTCAGACTCTTCCCACGCATTAACTGCAACATCAGCGAAGCATGTGACCAAGAATGCATGGGCCATTGCTGACTCCATGCATGCGTGTCCTTGCTAGATTTGCAAGGGAAACTGTGACTGTTTAACTGTTCATTCTGTGCACGGCTGTTGTATGCTCTCAGGACATGTGCAATTTATTCCCACATTTGCACCGCCATGCCTCCGACTAGTATTCGACGATGATTGGAGTACAAGCTGGACACCATGTATGCATAGATTCTCCCATTTGACTTTCAAATAACGTCTAAAATTTGGAGAAAACTGTGGTAACTCAATTAATTAAGTGATTATCTCTTATGACAAAACCTTAAAATAAAAACAGACAAATATAAAAGATGAAACTTCACTGTTGGTACACAACATAAGGAAACATATGGTATTAAATATAGTGTTGAGAAATTGAACAACGATCGAAATAAAAAATCAAAAATAATCATACAATAGGCACGAGATTTAATGAGAGGTTCGACAGAGTATGCTTATGTCCTCGGGAGTGGAGCGACTGTCAATTCTCTTATTAGAAAATTAATTATGATTACATATTACATGAATATATATATATATAAATCCTACCTAGTATAATTTACCAAAATACTCACGCTGCGCTCCGTTCTGCTCCGCTTTAGCATCTGTCCGTTTATCATGTATATGAGCCATATACAACAAATAAATCCAAAATGGAATAGGCCAATTGATATATTTGTACATTGTTGGCATAATCATGTTATATATAAGCCATCAACAGCCTCATAGTTTATAGGCATCCATTTCTCGATGTATAATTTTTCATATTATTTGCAAAAATTTAAGGTTGAATATCCCTTGTAACAGCTGAGGACGGATGGTATATTTAAATTACATGCACATGATCTCATGGTTTTTTGGCATCCGGTTCCTGATATGAGGTTTTTTGTATTGATTATTGACAACAATCATGGATCAAGTCCTCTACGACTGGTGAGCTTGGTATATTTAGCAAGCCGGCACAAATTTTAATAGACGACTTGTAATAATAATAATAATAATAATAATAATAATAATAATAATAATAATAATATATAATGCTATAAGCGAATTTGGACCTTCTTTCTCAGTACCTGGATGTTCATCCGAGGCAAGTTGAAGTTTTTAATTGGCAGATTCTATCCTATCTCACGGCAATAGATGAGGTTGTTTTTCACTAAAGACTATACCTCTGTATTTTCTTTTAATAAATTATTTAAATAGCTACCCAATTATACACTAACTCCTATTTGAGTCACCAAATTATAAAAAATTTCAATTGGGTATTCTAATATTAAATTCACATTCAATTGGGTCAACCGGACTAATCAGTTAACAATCATGTTTTCTTGCCATATCAATGTCATGTGGATAAAAAATCAAATTAAATGAAAGACATCACTCCAACTTATTTGACAAATAAATTCAAAAATTCAAAAATCAATTTATCTTTTGTTTATTTGACATGAAAGACCAATTATATAGATAAACTATTTCCAAGATAAAGTGGGTTTTTATCCAAATGGCATATTGATGTGGCACGGAAACATGATGTAGCATGCCAGGTGACTCAATTAAATTCAAATATAAAATTAGGATACCCAATTAAAATTTTTTATAATTCGGTGACTCAAATAGGACTAACTGAATAGTTGAGTCACTATTTAAATAGTTTATTTTTTTTCCGGACGTTGAAATGAATTAGTATAGAAGGATATGATTGATATGAATAATAATTTTAAAATAAATATAATATATATTATTAAAACATCTTATATTATTTATGATTTATTTTATTAAAAAAAATTTACTCCATGGTAGATTTATCCATGGGCCGGGCAAGTCCGGGTTCATGCCGGCCCGAGTCTATAATTAATAAATTCAAACTTGTTCAAACCCGACCCGGCCCAATAATATGGGCCTTAATTTTTGTTAAAACCCGTCAGGATTTTGTGACTTTTAACCAAGGCCCGTCCAGCCCACCCAAATAATTTTTTTCATTAAATAATAAATAAATTATAAAATAGGTTAACAATAATATTAACATGTGAATACTACCAAATACTATTCTATAAAACACATTAAAATTAGAATACAAAATGTATGTTTTTATTCAATCACAACATCTAAAATTCAAACAATTATAACCAATGACAATTAACAATAATCAGTGATGGGCCAAGTAGACCATCTATTCACAGTTAATAAATCAAAAATAGTAGTACATGCCTTAAATATACACAAATATAATATATGAATATTTGATTTTATTAATATATCAATTATATATAATTAATAAATATTTTAATTATATATCTTGGGCTAGACCGGATTGCGCCAGGCTAGGCTTTAACAATAAAAATTAAACCCGGTCCGTTTTTAAAACGGACTTTATATTTTGCCTAAACTCGGGTCATCAGGTCTCGTATATTTGTCTAAATCCTCTAAATTTTTCGATTGGTCTTCGGGTTTGAATAGGTAGCCCGGCCTTTGGACAGATGTACTCCATAGGTGTGTATATATGTGTACGAGTTACTATGCATGCAGACTTTAATAAGATGATTGGTATTTTAATTAGTATTTCCCTTCCTTGTCAAAAGTTGACCATTCAAATATGTTGTTCTTGTCCTATTTGCACCCAAATAATAAATAAATGTTCATGGCCAAGTAAGGCACATCGTCTTGTTATATATATATATATATATATAAAATAATAAATAAACGTTCATGGCCAAGTAAGTCACATCATCTTGTTTTATATATAAACATTCACCGGTAATGTCGTGTGTGCGTGCAATCCCTCTACTTTGAGCCCCCGTAATATGTCCAAGCTAGTCAGGCTAGTTACCCGAGGGCCGAGGACCACTATATATATTTAAAAAAATCAAAATTTGAAGAATAATTATTTTAATTTTATATTAACAAATATTAATAAATTTAATTTTTTTGTAAGAAATTTTGTTTAACAATTATTTTTTAAATAATTTTGAAGATCAATATGCTATAATTCACTATGATATCATTATGATTATTTTTTGAAATAAATTAATATTAATTTTATTAATGCATATTATTATTATTTTTTTTGTAAATTTAGAAATTAAACGTGATGGATTTGGGATGGGTTTGGGATGAAGCACTAATATTTATAAAGATTGATTTATTAAATTTAAATTTTTGTTTATTATAATTACGTTTTTTCTTTAGATTTATTTATTTAGGATGATATTGAAGGTTTTTGATAAAAAGTGGATAAACCACAAATTTATTAAAAGTGAAAACAAAGAAGACAAAAAGAAAAAGTGGTACAATTGAAAGTCAACTCTCACCAGGGGTGAGGGAGGAAGAAGAAGAAGAAAACAAACAGGAAAAAAGAGGAACTAAGGAGACATGAGGTGTCAACAGACATCTCAGCTCCCGCTAGACAAACAACAGAACACCTACTCCGTAGCAAAGACCAAAGGTCATGATCGCCAGCAGAGGTAGATTCTCTAGCGCTAAGGAAGTTGAGTGAACGCTTGATTTTCCGTCGAAGCTTCATTTAGATGATGCTGAGTCTTACTCCAAATGTGGGGAACTAAGAGATAAGCATGTTAGCGCCTTTAAAAATAATATTGTAATGCTAGAAAGCATTCGAATGAAAAATACGAGAATTTCTTTCACCCGTATATTCCAAAGGATAGCTCGGGAGATAAGATCGCAGAGAATTCGGTGCTGAGGAGTAAGGGATGATATCCATGTGGTCCAGAGTACAGGGATCGAATGTGGAGTAGAGTTAAAGTCTAAAAGCCTGGGAGAAAAAAGCCCAAATGCGCTTAGAGAAAAACACAACTAAGGAAAAGGTGGTTTAGGTTTTTCGTAAGCTGCCATGACAGAGGACGCAAGTATCAAAAATGTTAAGATTGATGCACCCTTTTTTGAACAGGTTTGTAAGGGTGAGAATTTTGTCCTCTCCCGCAAGCCAACAGAAGAGGGAGATTTTGCTGGGGCAACGAAGCTTCCAAAAAAGAGGGTAAAGCGGACTTCGTAAGCCTCCATCAATAAGAAATTTGTAGAAAGATTTGACAGTAAAATTACCACCTTTCTCAAGGGCCCAAAGGGTAATATCATCCTGATTATGGGAACATACAGGAATAATGTCCAAGAGTGAGGATAGCATATCAGGAGAATTCCCGGAAAAAAGGATCTCCGGGTTGTTTAAATGTTGGGCAAATTGCCTGATAGAAATCCAAGGCAAAGTGCAATGCGGGAAGAGGTTTGGCCAGATGTCTTTGAGAAGGAGTCCGACGTCAGCCCGATCAAACCAAAGAGAGGTTTGAGAGCCATTTCGATGGATTTGTTAATACAGAGCTGAAGACATGTAAGATGGTGGTCAATCTCAGCCCAAAAAGAACGATTTGTGTCTTGGTGGAGTATGATTCAAAAACCACTGGAGAGTTGGAGAAATAGTCATGTGAATAATTTTGGCTAGATAGCTGTTCGGGTGACAAGAAAATTTCCACCACCATTTCCCGAGAAGGGCTTTGTTGAAATCCTGAAGATTGAGAATTCCCCATCCTCCCATGTTACGAGGTCTCAGTGATCCCTGCTCGTGCAATAAGTCCGATTCCTTTGGGGCCTAAATCAGACCTTTCCATAGGAAGTCTCTTCTAATTTTATCAATTTCTTTAATTACCCGTATAGGAAGCTTGAAGACCCGACATCCAAAGAGACTAGGACAAAGGGAAAGGACTGTAGTTAATGAGGATAAGTCGCCCCTCCAAGAGATAAGTACTTTGCTTTCCACGGTGTGAGTCTAGATCGAACCGTGCTAGTAAGCTTTGTCTAGTCAGAGCGCCCGGGTCTTCGACCAGAGAGAGGAATCCCTAAGTAGGTGATAGGGAGGCAATCCCTGGAGCAATTAAGGATTCTAGCAGAGGATAAATGTGGTTGAAGCCAAAGTTAGTTGAGTATAAACAAATTTTTCGAGAAATTTATGGTCGACTGTATGAACCCTCAAGAGGTAGAGTATAAGCTTTAATAATGAGAAGATCATCTTGTCCTCCAAACAGAGAAAAATTAAAAAGGTCATCCGTGACAATCGGGAGATGATAGATGTTAAATGACCCGGGTTCTGGGGGACACCCACTAGGACTCGGAGTTGAGCGCCGTGAAAAACATGGCGCCGTGACATCCGCAAAGAAGGTCAAAGAGCAAAGGGGATAAGGGATCACCTTGTCTCGTGCCCCTTTTGCATCTCGTACAACCCTCGGGTACATCCATTAATAATGAATTGGGATTTGGCGGTACTAAGGATAGCACTAATCCGTAGGAGCCATCTCGAGCCAAATCCTCTAGCAAAAGAAGAACATCAAGGAGAAAATCCCTACCAAGAGAATCAAGGCTTTTGCAAAGTCAACTTTGAAGACATAACCTAGAGTTTTTCCGCTTCAGTAGGGTTGAAGATAATTTCTCGAGCACCTACAATATTGTCTCGCAATACATCTTCCTTTAATGAAGCCGGATTGGGAGTCGCCCACAAGGGCGCCGATGATGCTAAGTGTCTGTTAGCAAGGATTTTTAGATAAGATTTTTGCAAGTGGAATTAATTAGACCGATAGGTCTAAAAATCCATGACTTCACCAGGGATTTTTTTCTTAGCAATAAGGGCAATATTGATCCAGTTGATACGCTCAAGATTTAAAGATCCCTCATAGAAGTCTCCGCAGAGTTTGACTAAGGAATCTTGAAGGAGAGTCCAGTGTTTCTCAAAAAGAGGATAGGAAAGCCATCGTGTCCCGGGCTTTATCAGATTAAGGTCAAAGACGGCTTGCTTTTATTTCATCAAGGGTGAAAGGAATTTCCACCGGGAGAGATCAACTCTTTCCTTATAGTCAAAAGAGAAAATTCCAAACTAATAAGAAATCTGTTAGAGATAGGGGTACCAATGATGGAGCGAAAATGATCAGTGAAGATTTTACCAAATTGATTAAAATCATCAATCCACCGATCATTGTGAAATATTCGAGCAATGTGATTGTGGTTTTTTTCTCGCCATTAGCAACTGATGAAAGAATTTGGTGTTGGCGCCCCTTCTAAGCCGTTATTCGGATCGTTGCTTCCAAAGAAATTTCTCCCGATTAAGTATAGAAGAAAGCTCATTGCGGATTTGTGAAAAACGAGTGGATTCTTCCTCAGTGAGTGGTCTGCTTTTCACTAGTAAGATCAAGGAATTAAGTTCGGAGAGTAGTCGATCTTTAAGGATTTTGGTAGCTCCAAAAAGTGTTTTTTTCGACCATGGACGTAAGTTTAGATTTGAGATAAGCAAGTTTCTTGGATAAGATAAATGCTCCACATCCAATAGGATTAATTTCGTCCACCGACTGCTTTATAAAAAGAGATAACTGGGGATCGAGAAAACTGCAATTTCTCAAATTTGAAAGGTCGGAACGAGGTAAGTGGTCGCCAAAAATCCGTGCAAATGGGGAGTGATCCGAACCAAACTGGGAGGACGATCATGAGGTTCCGGGGAAAGAAGTGGTCCAACAAAGTGAGAATAAAGAAAAACGATCGAGTCTAGCCCAAATGGGGTTAGATCGACCATCTGGTCCATGTATATCTTCTCCCACTAATGTGTGGATCAATAAGGTCAAGTTTACCAAGGATATTTTGGGAGGTAGAAATGTCGCTTGGGTTAAAGATCCCATTATTTTTATCTTCAGGGGAAAACACAGTATTGAAATCACCACAAATTACCCATGGAGTGGAAATAAGGTTTCTAATATTTTGAAGTTCGTTCCAGAAATCAGGTCTGATGTAGCGAGAGTTTGGACCATAAACACTAGTACAAGCCCACGAGAGATTATTAAGTTGACTAGTGAAAATAAAGGAGATGGAAAAGGATCCTTTATGTAATAAAATACCAGAGACTTTAGAGCTATCCCAGGCAATGATAATACCTCCCGCAGAGCCTTGTGCCGGGAGATAATCAAAAGAGTCAAAAGATTTGCCTCCAATTAAACGCCAGAGGGAGATATGAATTTCCTGAAGTTTAGATTCTTGAAGACAAACAATATCCGCTTTAGAATTTAAAATAATGTCCTTAACTAGATGGCATTTAGAAGGTTTACCAAGACCTCTAACGTCCCAGCAAAAAATTTTCATGGGAAACAATTATGTTCTAGTTCTGGACCTTGAGATTGTCCAGCGACTCGGAGAGTCTTGGAAGCTCTTTCAGCCTAAGAGAACGAATTTTGTTTAGGCATTTAGATTTATGAGAAGGCGATCCTAGGAATTTAATGCCACAAGAATTACTATAATTAAGGAGTTGTGCATCACTCCAAGAAGAAAATATGCATCATTAGTGGTTTGGCGACCTTCTCTGGGTCTTCGTGAATTTTTTTCTTGGAGGATCTCGTGGGGATAGGTACGAATCCTGCTTCTTCATTCCAGCACCCGGAAGGTTTCTTTTGGTCTGTCTCTCCTTCTGATTTGCTTAGGATCGGTAGGAGGAATTTTAGGTAAGGAAGTGTTGGAGGTGATGATCGCAGAGAGGAGACATGTATGACATCTGGTCGATGAGCATCAACCTGCTCGATTGTGTTAGGGGTTTGTTCAAAGGAGGAGGAGACATTCCTTCTCAAGGAAAGAAACATCTTCCGCCAAATCATTATCCGAGAGTTCCTCGCCTCACCCCAATCAAGGAGGTCTTCGCCGTAATGGTCTTCAAGTGGAGGATCTATGGTAGTGGAGTCTCAGAGCATAGAATTTATCGTAGTTTATGCTCGGACCGTAGTCCATCCCCCTTGAACAAAAAAATCCATTTATAATCCCTCGTGGATGGGAATTGATGGTGGGAGAGGTTTGAGGTGAGTTGGTAGGTTCCTCCCGATCGTGAAGTACGTATGGATCTTTGTCCGAAAAACAAAGTGGAATTTTTGATTGTTGCGTAGCATCATCACTAGATAATAAAATAGTGGAGTCGGATTGTTTATTATCTAGAGGGATTGATTTAAGATCAGTTGGGGGATCAGCGATGTGTGAATCTCGAGGCAGCCCAAGCATTAGAGAAGTAGGGCTTGTGGGCTTGACTCTGGGCCCAGAGTCATTCAATAGATCGGGTGATTTATCTGGGATCTGATCACCATGAGATGAAAGCTCATCTCGAGGCAAAGTAGAAGAAGCAAGTGCTTTGCTGGAATCTTGAGAGGATCGATCCCGAGGCAGATGAGACGATTGCAAGGATCCAAAAGTGATTGGAAAATTCTCATCCCGAGGCAACTCAACGGTCATGGCTGAGGGACAAAACACGCTGCCACCGCATGGCAATAGTTTGTCTCCTCTCTGAAGCACCCGAGATCACCGGATCTCAACATGACCCGGCAAGTCGCCTGGGTCGGCAGTATGAGAAGATTCGACGCCTCGAGACCCACCGGCGTATCTTCTACGGTTGGCCAAGACCGGAGTCAGGCTTTCACGGCCTCACCAACAATGGGATCATCGAGAGATGGTCAAGAGGCTCTTTTGCCCTTGGTCCGCTTTGGGGAACATAAACCAAAGCTGCGGGAGCCGGAGTAGTGGTAGTAGAAGTCGGGCCATGAACGATCCTAGATCGGCGGGTACGGACGCCATCATCTTCCGCGCTGACGATGAAGCTCCTCACGCCGACGTCAACAGTGATCTCGATCGGGAAAAGAATGGAAGGTTTGAGTCTAACAAGGGTTCGGAGGTGTTCAAGCATGATATGTTCCTTCTTTTGACGAGATTAGGTCTCCGATGGGTCGAAGAACTCTACAATGGAATCCCCGGGCCCAACAAAGGAAGTGGGCAGTTGGTTATGCGAATCCAGCTATAGTTTTTCACCGCGATCGCATGCGATCCGACTCGCAAATTCAATGAGATAGGTTGATGCAAACAGGGCCGACTCGAGAGGACAAAGTCATTGGGCTTCTTCACGATCAGAAGTCGCTCTCGTCAGTAGCCATCGTGAGGACGAAGTCGTTGTTGAAAGGTGTGATATGTTCGCATGAATTTGGATCCAAACAATGTGAGAGGGAAGAGTGAAGAGAATGGACACTTGCGTTGCCGGAGATAACCCTGATTATCACCATTTTTTTGAGATCATCTTTGGATTTGATAATGGCTTCAGTTATAGGAAGCGAGATACGAAGAGAGGCAAGAGAAGAGCTGGATGTGACTCGGAGAAGAGGTTTTAGTTCCACAGTGATTATTTGGCGAGAAGTGTTTCGATCCGACTCGGGTTTCTTTGGGTCCCGATCTAGGTGGGGTGTGCGGCGGATAGCGGGATGCAAGATGACCAACCGCACAACGCTTACAGTGAAGAGGTGCTTGCACTCCCTCGGTCTTATGCCCGCATCTCGAGGCATTTTTTTGCAGAGTACCGTAATCCCGGAGAACGGCGACGCTTTAAGGGGCTGGACAAGGTAGGGGGTTCAGTGGAGTGGGGGAAGCGAGCAACGCCGCGATAAGAGGTCCCCTCTCGCACCGGCGAAGCTTTGAAAACCAAAGAACTTGATGAAGTCTGAAGATGAGTAGGAGGAGGTCTTGAGAATGACGGAAAGGGACGTTGGTTTCTGTAGTGTCTTCCGCGAAGACCTCCACGAGAGCTACCCCGAAACTGCCTGGAGCCGCCGGAGCCATCCTTGAGGTTGGTAGGATCATCGCGAGAGCTACCAAGAAACCTCATCCCGGCCGGGAGTACTGTTCAAAACATCCGGTCAAGTCGTCTCCATCCGGATATATGTCTTCGCAAGCACACTGAAGGTTTTTATATAACAATTATATCATCCCAGATTTTTTTTTTGTCTTTTTTCAAATTCTAGTTTTCTAGTTGGATCAGACCAGCTTGTTTTATAATTTTGATTTTTTATTCCATCAACTTAATAATAATATTACTTACAATTTGTTTAATTGGAAAACACATTCTTATTATATAATACTCTAAAATACATATAAACAAAAATATAAATATTTTTATATTAACAACCATCTGCTTTCACTGAAGAGTTCTATAAAAGAAGACAAACAAACCATTCTAAATAAATACATATATTAATTATGATCACTTAGTCAACATATATAATCATAGAAATACACACATAAAGATAATTATTTCCCAACCAGAAAATTTTTTATTAATCAGCTCTTATTCTTATATCATTTAAAAGCCAGAGACATTTGCATCACATCTTTTATTAATCAAAAGACATGCTTAACGAGTGCATGGTGGAAGAGGGCGGCCACAAAGACACAAGTTATGAGCATAACTAGAAGCCTTAAACTTTTTTCATAGGACCACCAATAGGTATCCTCCCACAAAGCTGGTTATAACTCAAGTCCAATGCCTTAAGCTTCTTAGCCTTGCTAATCTGCTTTGTTAATACTCCCATTAATCTCATTATGACTCAAGTCCAAACTTTGAAGGTAATCCGGAGAAAACGTCAAAGAAGACATATTGAATTCAAGCTCATTCCATGATAAATCTATCAACTGAGCCCATTTGGAAGCTCCAAAGAGAAAAGAAGCATCACCTTTGAGCTGGTTATGAGCCATGTTGAGCCAGCTGAAGTTGATCTTACCTAAAGAACTTGGTATCATGCCAGTGAGCATGTTGAAAGAGATATCAAGAATTGGGTTTGTGAGTACACCTAAAAACAGAGAAGAAGGGATGACACCGGATAAGTAGTTGTGGCTTAGATCAATGGAGAAGTATGTATTATCACCAGGGAAGACAGGGAGGTTGCCGGAGATTTTGTTATGGGAGAGGTTGAACTCGGAGAGTTGAGTGAATGTGGTGATGAATGAAGGTAAAGGGCCGGAGAGGGCGGTGTAAGTGATGGTTAGTGTTTTGAGGAGACTGAGGTTGGTGAGTGAGGGAGGAAGAGGGCCGGTGAGATAAGGGAGATTGTGGAGAGTAATGTAGGAGAGGATGGGAAGGTCTCCGATGGAGTCGGGGATCGGGCCGGAGATGTTCTTGGTGTTGGAGATGTTTAAAGAGAGGACTTGGCCTAAGGCAAGATCACAGCTCACACCGGCCCATTCAGTGCAGCAGTCTGAGGTTTGAGTCCATGAAGATAGCTCAGGAGGATTGCCAAACGAGTTCTTGATTTTTAGTAGAGCAGTTTTTGTCATTTTTCAACACATTGAAGGTCAGAGAGTGCAGGAGAAAGGAGGAGGAGGAAGAAGAAGAGTGAAAAATTTTTTTGCATGGTTTGCATTTTGATTGATAGAATTGATCATTGAGGATGATATATATATATATATAGAGAGATTTTATATGGATATGAATTGGATTGAGAGTTGAATAAATAATTAAAATTTATTGGTGAGTGTTGAATTTTGACTGTGAAGAAGATACAATGGATGAGTCATGAATGTGTGGATGTTGGAGATAGTTGACTTTAGTGGGAGTTCTACGGAATGAGATAGTTGGTTTCTTTTGATGAAAAATTGTGGCAAAATTTTTATTTTTTTAATCTCATACTAATTGAAATTTTTTAAAAAAATTATTGTTTGGTTTTTATTAATAATTTGTTTTTTAGTTATAATAGTATATATAAGCAGATAATAATTTAGTTTGATAAAGATGTATAAATAGTATTGCTTTTATATGAGCATATAATTAGCGTTTTTAAAAATGGCCCACAACTACAAGCAACTCAAAAAATGTAATAAAGAAAAATTTGGCAGTTTGACTGGAAATTTTTGGTCAAACTTTTGACTTGAGTTTTGGGGCTCATCTGCTTTTGACCAATCTCGAATCATGCACGTGTTTAATTTCCGGCCTCCATTTAAAGCTTTACATAAATATTAAAACAATCATTAAAATTCTTAAAATCTAATTAAAAAAAACTTATGAAAAGATAATTTATGAAAAATGGCATCTTAAAGTTTTTGTTTTCAATTTGAGAGAGTGGCTTCTCACAAGAACGCATTTCCCTGCTTATAAGCTGTTGCTTTTCTATATTTTTACGCTTGATACGTTACTTTTTATATTCAGAAATCGTTTTGATGCAAGATTTATAAAAGTTAATTTTTAAAAGAGTAAATTACTATATGGATATTTTTTTAATTATAATAATATCTCAATTATTATACATTTATCACACGTAAAAGAATATAAGTGGGATGTATGAGGCCTTTTAGATCTCGAGGTAAAGAAGACTAGACGTAGATACAAAAGTTTGAAAAACCTTAAAAACTTATGTCTTTTTATTTCATAAGGTCATTTAAGTAATTGTATAATCTAAAACAATTTCTAAAAAGCATCACATGACCACAGGGTTTGGAACAAGGTCAGAGAACGACTTTTTCCGATAATTACTAAAACGAATATCTATCGAATTATAAAGATCTCAATTATTAGCATTTATCAC
>NW_024086626.1:0-15320 GCF_009730915.1 Dioscorea cayenensis subsp. rotundata
TCACAACATTCATCATGCAAACCCTCAATGTATCACGTAAGCTTTAACTTGGTTATATGACTTTTTATTGATCCATAACCTCTATTAAAAAAGAAAAGAAAGTTTTTGAAAAATGAAACTTGAGATGATCTTTGATATGGAGCTGATTTAACTGGTATAAGGAGGTAAGATGAACTAGAGAGAACCAATAAATACCTACCAAAGTCTTTCCCTAAGACAGGGATCTATTTAGGGGAAAAGAGTGTGGAGGTAAGTCTTAACTCTGAAAACTTGAAGGATTATCTCTCATAGTAAGGATATTCTAGATGCTTGGTCCTTAAGACAGCTTGGATTGTTATTATATCAAGATAGTGAAACTTAAGAACTCAAAAAAAAAAATTTAATTTTAATATGCATGGATCAATTAAAGTTGTTACTGAGTTAAATCTCATGTTATATTACATATTGTGGATCTTGTTTGCTCATAAGGACTCTTTCTTTATCTTACTTGTTGAAATTTATTTCAGTACAAATAGTATTTAAATTTTATTTAAGCAAATTAGTATTTAGCAAAGTAGTAGTAAATTTTATTCAGCAAATTAGTAGTATTTAGTAAAGTTTATTTATAATTGTAAAAATATTTACTGCTTATGATTAAATTAAACAAAGTAATCAAAGTAACATTTAATCAAGTAGTATTAATCAAATAGTAAGTAATCAATTAGTATTTAATTTTCCAGTAATATGAATATTTTAATTATTCACAAAGTAGTAGAAATAGTATTTATAATGCAAGCAGTATGTATCTTTATTATTACTACTATTTTAATTAACAATCTAATAATCCTAAGAAAGATCAGTGTAACTTAAAAATGAAAAATATTAAGAAAAAAATATAATTTTCAAGATATTAAAAGTTTTTAAATCAGGAATGCAAATTCTAGAAGTAATATCAACTGAATAAGTAAAGATAATTGATGCAAAAATAGATCTAATCCTGAAAAAATTAAATAACTTGGAAACACAGTTATTAAAATTAGAAATTATCCTATCCAACTCAAACTATATGAAAATTAGTATAAAAAATAGAAATTCACAAAATTGAAATAGATAAATTATGCAACCAAGTAAAAAAATCCAACTATGATCAAAAAAAAAATCAGAAAACCAGTAACTCCCTTCAAAATATAGACAAAAGAAGAATTAGAAAAACCTCCGGAATACAGATTAAAATTTCCAAGAAATGGAGCACTTACTTGAAATAATGGAATGTTTAAAATAGAGCTAATAAAAAAAGATATTTCCCTTTAGAAAATGAATCAAAGTTAAAATAATATATCAAAAGTCATGATTACAATGGAAGAAATAATTGAAAAAATATATCCAGTATATGACTGGATATTAGATTTTGAAGAATTACAATAAGATATAAATGATGTAAATTTCTTAATAGAATGCAGATATGATCGTTATAACTATCCTACAGAATTAAAAGAAGAAACTTATATAATTTGAAGATGACAATGTAGACGATGAAGGAACACCAAGAATGCCCAAGGACAATTTTGAGGAAATTTGAATATGTAAGAAATTACAGATGAATCAAAGTGAATCAAGGAGGAATTAATAGTAGTCCTAAGATAATCAAAATGAGCAAGAAAGGTTCTAAATGCTAGAACAATAGTAACAGCACTGAGCTAAAAATTGAAAACCCGTTAGAGATCAATACAACCTTTACAATTTCCATCCCAACATAATTTTACTTCAAATATTTCTTATGAACAATATTACATAACAAATAAAGAAAAAACAGACCCCTTAAAAGTCATAAAAACAATACCAAAATAAAACAATGAAGGCAGTATGTTACTATTAAGTACAGTCCATCCACACTTCTAATGTTGCAAAATTATTCAAAACTTTTTTAGTGTATTCTCCTTCATTATCTATCCTCAAAAACTTGATCTTCTTAGCCTAAGTTAATAGATAGATGGGAATCAGAGTGCCATAAATGCACTAGAAAGAATACCTCATACATTAGACTCAATTGGAACAATAAATTTCATTGAAAATCTTTTAGGAACTATTGCAAGAGATTTATTAAATAGTTGAAAAATTAATTATGCAGAAGAATATCAATACATGGTACAAATGGCAAATAATCCTTATAATGTAACAAGACAAATTAGACAATTCATATTAGAAGAAAATCCATCCAAAGGAGATACATTATTACAAGATATGGAAGTAAGAGATTTGGAAAGACTCTATATTAATAATTTTGGTGAAATAGTATAATTTAGTCAAGCATATATCACCTTAACAACTAAAACAGGATTTGCATTTATAAATAATGAATTAACTAAAAGATGTTTTAATAAACTCCCTAAACCCTTAGGAGACATAATTCTAAAACATTAGATAGACAGAGGATATGAAAATTTAACTGGAATAGGGTCAACAATCATGTTTACATTTAATTATTTAAAAAGACAAATGTTTGGAAGCAGAAGTTAATAGACAAATATCAAATTACAATTATTGTAGTAAAATTTATGAATCAGCACTTAATAAAGAATGGAAAAAACATAAAAGATTTAAAAGAAGCCAATATTTTAAAAAAGGAAGACCTAAACCAAATCATGTTAAAAAATTCAAAACACATAAACCCCCAGGAAAATGGAAATGTTATTTATGTGGTATAGAAGAACATTATGCTAGAGAATGTAAAAATTCAAAAAATTAAAAAGAAAAATTAAACATGTATCAAAATCTAGAAATCCATGATGAAATAGACATAGTAAGTGTTGATAGCAATGATAGTGAAAATGATAGTGATGTATATAGCATATTTGAGGGAAATGAAGGACCAAACTTTTTCTCTTAAGATTTAATAGATTTTCATGATATAAGATGACTAAGAAAACATATAATCTAGATATAAATCGTAAATATTTATTTGAACAATATAATCAAGTAGAATATTTTGAAAAATGTATACATGAGTTTGAACCTTTTAAAATAAATTTTAAATCAAAATGTGATAAATGCTATAGATTTCCATATAACAAAACATAGAGCAACTTGTAAAAAATGTGAATTATCTTTATTCAGAAAATATGTCTATCATCTTTACAATTTTAATTTTGAAGAACAAAAGATGGAAAGACCAAATACAACAAATAAAGAAAAGAAAATAATAGAACAATTATTAAAAAGAATAAAAACTTTAGAGGAAGATGTTAGCAAGTTACAAGAAGAATTAAAAAATATAAAAGATAAAGGGAAAAGCATAATAATATAAGAAGAAGAAGATAATGCCTAGAAAAATAAGTAGATAGACAGATACAAAGAATCCAATAGAATTAGGAAAAATGATTAAGGATTTAAAAGAATTTAAAGATAACATAATATTAAAATATTCTCTTTCATATTCAAAAAATAGAATAGTTGCCTATGTACAAAGAACAATAGATCTTATTACAAAAAGAGAAACAAGAATAAATGGTGAAGTTAGTGAAAGTAAAGAGAAAAATTAACAATGTCTCAAAAAATTATAAAAATAAAAAAAGATATAGAACCAATACAAGATGTTTTAAGGCAATTAAAAATGGATAAGTATTTAAAACAACAAGAACCCATGACTTGTATGTCCATCTACGATGATAGGAATGGAAACTGCACAGGCAGCAGAATCCTCAGTATTCTTATCACTATGGGAGTCCTGCAATCTGAACCTTACCATATAGTTTGTCCATATGCATTAGAGAAAACTGTGACTGTAAAACCAGCAGGATCATTCATATTTTTTTTTAATTGTGGCAACTATGTAACCAAGTCTCTTGTAGCAATAGAAGATAAAGGTTTGTTCATCCGAATAATAAAAGAATTGTAGCTACAAAACCAGTAGGTTTATTTGTGTCTCTTGTTATGGTGAAAACCCGGCTATCCTGAAAAACCCAAAATAAATGCAAAATAGAATGTTTTACAAATACAACTAACAAGTTTATTTTTCATGTAGAAATGGCAAGAAAAAACTTATATAACCATCAATCCTCTTCAGAGCTCCAATTGAATCTTCACATATTTCCACCAACTTCAGCTCTGAGATTTAAAACCCAAGCAAATCTAAATATGTAACAACATGTCATACTTGATAACCTTTGGGCCAACAGACATTAACCAAAAAATCTCATTCCTTTACTACACTCTTTAGTCAAATTATTCCATCAAACTAATGAAAAATCCCAAAATCCCCCACTTCTACCATTATTGGAAAACACAGCATTAAATTTTTCTTAAAACCTCAAACTTTTGACTATATGGTTGAAAAGAAAAAAGAATCAGGACCTTGGAAAATGAAATTGCTCAAAACACTGAAGAAGCAATGAAGATTCAAGCTCAACTGAATGAAATTACTAAAGTAGAAGAAATGAAGCAAGTCTTGCTAGAAGAAAGAAAACAAAGAATGGAAAATTTTGGAATCATTTCCAGAGCCTATTGAAGAAGTCAAGCAAATCATATTAAAAAAAAGTGATGACATCCCAGTATGAACAATTCATCTTTGAGCAAGAAGTACTAAGACAATTGGCAAAAGAAGAAGTCTTTCCTGCAGGATTTGCAATAGTAGAAAAATGTATTAAAAGAACTAACACACAAAGATACAGGATGTCATTGTGAAAAATGATTCACAATATTAAAATGCTCTTTAGATATGTAATTGTGAATCCATTTCCTGCTATTAAAATCCATTAGATATGCCATCGTGAATGATCCTACTGGTTTTGCAGTCACAATTTTCTCAAATACATATGGACAAACTATGGGGTAAGGTTCAGTTGCAAGACTCCCACAGTGATAAAAATACTAAGGATTCTACTGACTATGCAATTTTCATTCCTACCATCGCAGATGGACGAACAAATCATGGGTTCTTGTTGTTTTAAATATTTATCCATTTTTCAATTGTCTTAAAACATCTTGTATTTTTTTTTTGTATCTTTTTCTATTTTTGTAATTTTTTGAGACCTAGTTAATTTTTCTCTTTATTTTCACTAACTCGCCCATTCATTCTTGTTTCTCTTGCGAATAATTAAAAGATATATACTACTGGAAAATTAAATACTACTTTGATCACTTTGTTTACTTCAATCATAAGCAGTAAATATTTTTGCAATTATAAATAAACTTTACTAAATACTACTAATTTACTGAAATAAAATTTAATACTACTTTGCTAAATACTAATTTGTTGAAATAAAATTTAAATACTACTTTTTCTAAATACTAATTTGTCGAAAATATAAATGAACTACAACTTGTACTAAAATAAATTTCAAAAAGTAAGAGAAAGAAAGAGTTCTTATGAGCAAACAAAATCCACAACATCTAATATGATAAAAGATTTAACTTAGCTAACAACTTTAATTAATCCATGCTTATTGAAAAAATATATATATATATATATATGTTTTTTTTTAGTTCTTAAATTTTATTTATATTGATATAAGAATAGTCCAAGCTGTCTTAGGAACCAAGCATCATGAATATCCTTATTATGAGAGACAATCCTTCCAATTTTCAAAGTTAACTTGACTGAAAATTGCATGATGAACAAGATCTCGACAAGACACTTAACTTGACTGACATGATGTTGAGTACAAAGATTCTCTACTATCTAGATTAATACTACAGTTACAAGCCTATTTAACACACTAAAAAAACCTTGCCTATTTTACATACTAAAAAATAAACATTCACCCTTGCTAATTTCAAATGATGAGAACTAAAAAAATATATACATTGTGAAAAGAATAAAAAAAATCCCAGTCAAACACCTAGAGATCTACTATAGTTTATTATAATGGTTCTACATTATTTAGCACGGATAGACTAGTAAATTTCTCAATCTAAGATAGATATATATATATATATTAACACGCTTTTCTAATAGATAACTATGCTTATTTATTTATTTATTTATTTATTTAAAATTGGGAAAAAATATCTATAAGGGAGACCTCTATAAGTATCTATAAATATATAAAGATATATATATATAGAGAGAGAGAGAGAGAGAGAGAGAATGAGCAGGGGTAAAGTAACTCACATGAAATGTAAATTAAATTTAACTCATAATTAATAATAATTTCTTTATTATAACATACAATTAATAATTTTAATTTTATAAGAGAAATTTTTTAAGACTTGTCAAGATATTGGCCCGAAGCCGAAGGTCAAGGAGCACAAATTAATGATGATAAGTTATGGTAAGACCTATTCAAAGTCACAAACAATCAAGTCACAAACAATCAGTACAATAATATAGCAACCTTGTTGAAGAGATGCCCTTCTTTTGAGTTTTCCATTTTCATTCTCAACGAACTACCACTATAACCCAGAAATTTATTGTATCTCCCCCTCTAGTTGGTTTGAATAAATTGAAATTTTTAGAAAAAGCATACAATGAGGAGAACGGTATAGTCAATTTTTAAATAAACATGAGGAATAAAAGCAGTAGAATTGGTATATCATCACCTCCTTGATTATTAAGTCCTTCTAATGAATCTTGAGACACCCTCAATCTCTCTCATATCCCCCACCCTTCAAAGGACATTGAACAACCTCAACCTTGACCCGATCCACTTCGGCACCGGTCCTTAAGCCTACATCCCAACATCCATATGAAGGTATCAACAAAATTATAGTCAAATCAATATAATATTTCATATTATTGTATTAGACACTTTATACAGTCATATTTTCAAATTAGATATTATATTGCAACATGCCTCCTTTCTAAATATTAATAAATAATAATTACATTTAAAAATTATTGTAAAATATTATGTTTTAGCATTGATGTGTCATTGAATTCCACAAATTAAAAATTAATTTAGGTTGGATGTCGCAAAATATCACAAAGATCATCACAAACAAACACAAAAAAGGTCACAAAAATTGTCATAAGTGCCCCAATAAACCATCTTATGGTCGCTTAATTTGCAATACAACATGTGATAATTGAGATGTGTCATAGTCGTCTCATAGTCAATTTACAATACAATTTGCAACATGGAAAATGTGTTGCAAAAACAATATCACGTGTCCTTGCAAATCAAATCACAAAATTTCATCTCGCATAACCACTACAAAAAAAATTGCCATATACTGACGCTTCTCAATAGTAACAGTTAAATTCCATAGCTATAGACTGGTTTTACCGATGATACTTTAAAACTGTCACTATATATAAGATATTTACTAAGGAATTTTAATTTGTTAGTATAGGTAGACTTTTATCTATAGTAATAGTTAAATTTGTAGCTATAGATTATCTATACCAACGGAACATTCAATTTGTTAGAATAAATATGAAATTTACTTACAGATATTATTCCATTGGTATAACTACTACTCTATACTTATATTTATCTATAGCAATGGTTAAATGTAGTAGCTATAAATTATTTATACCAATGAATCTTTAAAAGTGTTAGAACAGATCAGACATTCAGTGACGGAAATTATTCTGTTGGTAGAGCTATATGTTTTGAATTTTATTTAATTTTTATATTTATGTTTAGTAGAGCATGACTTAATAATAATAATATTATCAGAATTAAATTTTGATATTTATATTGAGAATAATAATTAAATTAAAAAATTAAACATTATAAAAAAAATATAAAAAATAATGTCATGATAGTTTACTCTATAAATTATAAGCACATTCGTAAAAATAACAATCTAATGAATATGGATTGGATATATAAATTAATCAATTAATTTATAAATTTATGAAAATTAATTAACTTGTTATTTTATATAAATTAATTTGTTATATATTTTTTATTTGATTAAGATAAATAATTATTGAAATAAGTATTTAAAAAATTAGCATTCATTACTGCAACTACTAAAAAATATTTTATTTTTTGGTAAATAAATAGTTTGATTTTATTTATTTTTAAAATTACTTTTAACATTGGATTATGATATTATATATATATATATATATTGAAAAAATGCATGTTATTAAAATATAATGTTATTATATAAATTAATGAAATTATAATTATTTCATATAAAATATAAAATTAATGTTTATGTTAAATTAAATTGGTTTATTGGTAATTGTTTAATATTTAAACTTAATTAATAAATATTTAATTAATAATTGTTTTACTTGCTATTGTATAATAACAAATAATGTTCATTATATAAATTAATGAAATTGTAAGTATTTCATACAAAAATAAAAAATTAATCTTTATGTTAAATTGAATTAGTTTATTGTTAATTTTATAATATTTAAATTTAAAAAAAATTAATACTTCAAACTTTATAAAATATAAATAATAAATATTTTTTCATAAATTTTAATAATATTTAAAAAAACATAAGTTATTAAAACATCAACAAACCCATCTTCATCCATTCTCATTGTTTGCCCATCTTCATCCCTCCACATTGTTGCCGGAGGATCGATGTTTTTTCCCGCGGATGCTCCTCGAAACCATAAACCTTCTCGCAGGTACTCCATCCACTTTTTTTCCTTTTTTGAAGAATTGGTTTCAAATCCTCTCCTTTCCTTGATTCAATTGTCTCTTTGTTGTGCCCTAGACCTTGGTGGGGGAGAAGCACACTCGAATTGGATGGCAGGATCTCCTCCAGATACCTCCATGAAACCTATCAATTAATCCTTGTTTCCTACTCGGAGCTATGGTTGTTCTCTTCTTTTTCCCAAATTTGATTGTCTTGGCCATTGAATCTAGTTCATCTGGATTTTAGATGCTTATCATTTATCCTTATGGTTGGTATCTTGCTTAGTTGTGACCAATTTAGTCAGTTTAGGTATATAAAGTTGTTAAGATATGGTGGCCTTTCTCCTTTAAGAGAGTTACCAAACCCCACAACCACTCTCCTTTGGAAGGGATTAGATGTCCTTTGCCTTATTGCCTTTAAGGAAGATACTGTTGCACTATATTTGTTGCCCAAATCATGAAAGTTAGCTAACTTTAGAAGGTTTTGTGTTGTTTATTCAAGCTGCTTATCTTATGTCCTCTATGTCTGTCTTTAGTTTAATGAGTAACAGTGAATGCCTTATTGAGTGGCTTTGGTTAATAAAAATGCTTTTATATTTAGGCAAACATTATGACTAGATGCACATGTACTCGATGTACTCGAGTGTAAATAGATTCAATTTATTAAACCTTAATTATCCAAACTCCCAAGTCATCGACTCCAGCAAGCATAAGATTTAATTCTTATATAAATAGTCTAACAATTACCATTATTTATTGATTTGAAACCATAGAATTCTGAACTTGTGCTGGTGTGTAAACGGTTGGATGAGGATTGCATCATAAATGTTTTGATTGTCAGAAAACTTAGTCTTTTATGTTTAAATTTTTATCAATGCTTTGTCCTTACTGTCTTGTATTTGACTTCAATTTTTGTTGCTTCTTCAGTTCTGTTCTTGAATTATGAGATTTCTTATGCTCTGTTTGTCTTTTGAATTATCCTCTAGATATTGGAAAAATAAGATAGGAACATATTGGATATGTACGGTGTGACACTGATAGAAACTCAATATGTGTGCATAAAATTGGATATTTCAAGGTGTACTGTTCACGCACTACAAATTTGAAGACTAACACATGTTTTTGGTTTGCATTTTGATCAAGGGCAACCAGTTGCTATTATCCCTTCTGATTCGAGTGATGGAAGGTGTTGTGAATGATTGTATCATTATTGGTTGTTGACATGATCCGAGCTAAATATGTGTTTGCTTTCATGTATTCATTGGTTTTAAAGAAGAGTAGGTCCAATTAGTCACAAGTGGATGGATGGATGGATGGATAAATGAGCCATTGTTTTTGGGTACATGTTCCCTTCTCTATGTATATATATCTTATCTATGAATATATATGTCAATACATGTGATTGGACAAAGAGATTAATCTCACCTATTTTCAGTATGTATTAGGAAGGCCATTGGCTTTCAAAGAGATGAAAATGAAAACATCGCAGAGTTAGCCACAAAAGATTAGTATTTCAGATCAGCTACGGAACTTGGTGGGCGTCTGAGTACTAATAGTAGGAACATGTAGGTACGGTGCCAATGAGGATTGATATTGATTGATGGGCTTTCTTATCACATTAGCATGTCTCAGAAAGAATCCTTCACTTTTTTGTTTGATGTGCATAAATTTTTTCAAGAGGCAGTCGCTTCAAGTCATATTAGCTTTCGGAGTCATCACTAATATATATATTCCACTTAATGCTTTGAAATTTGTCTTGCTTTCTAATATCATCAACCTTTGTATATGTTTTTACATGGTGGTTCTTTAAAAAAAAGTTTTTTTTATTTGTTCTTTCTCTATTAGATTGACTAACGTCTACCGGATTTGTATGCATAGGAAATGTGCAAAATATAGATACATTTTGATTGATCTAATAGAAGATTACTATGTCCATGCATTTCTTGCAATTCACATAATTTTCATTCTTGTTAATTTATGAGTTCATTCTTGATATGAAGAACAGATTAAAGAGGATCTGAATGCGGATTGGGTCACCGTCAAAGATGCATATGGAGATGGTCAACATGTGAGTTAGCTTCTATTTTCACTATGAACAATTGTATGAAAAGCTTATTTTAATTGTGGTTTTATACTCTTATTTTTGTGCAGCATATCTTGCATTATATGTGAGATATGTTGGTATATTCTATTATGCCTTTATTTTTATGCATGTGGTGTATTATTCTTCTTTTGATCAGTTTTAGTCTTGGGCAAACATAAAAACTTTTTCCTAACACTGATGTTCTTTTCTTGTTCTGGGGACATGCATGTTGTAGCTGATTGGTCTAGTGAATTGATTAATCAAATGGAGTAAAGAGAAGAAATAAATGCAGTATTATAATAAAGTAGGCAAATATTAAGTGGAGTAAGTAAGGCAATTAGTATATATCATACTTCCCAGTTGTATAGAATCGTGCACATGAGTATTATATTTGAAATATTTCAAAACAAATACCAGACTTTATGTCAAATTCAAAATATAGTTTTTTTTTCTTTTTTGTGAATGAACCATTTGGTCCCCTTTATGTTTCTTAAGAATTGGAACATGATGTGTATTATATATTTATGTAAAGTGTTCAGCGGATTTAATGTGGTAGTTGTTGAAGACTTGGAAGTTGAGATAAATTAGAATAAGTTGTTGTAACAACCGAATTTTTTTTTTTTACTTGATTAAAATGATTTTTTTTATTTATATTAAACTAATATAAAGAAATATAATATTGGTTAACAAAATTGATGTTTAATACTAATTAATGATTGTATTAATTAAATTAATCAAAGTTTCTTTTTCAAGAATTTCCCTTCCATAATTTTTAGGTTACTCAACACGATCACTCATCTCCAAATTTTCAAGTATTAAAGTCACTAATCCTTGATTTTCTTTTTAAATGATAAATTTATGTTAAAAACAGAATAAAAAAACGTAATTTAAGAACTAAAATAAACATTAAGTGGCTATTACTTTTTTAAAGCCTTCTGGCTGGCATGTATGCCTCATGTCCAAATACAATGTCACAAATATTTACTCTTTTTCACTTTTGTATTTCTAACAATTTATAATTTGATTGACATTATTTCCCCTTCAGAATGTATCTATAAACATATTGCTGAATAAATTAACAATGGAAAATATCAAGTAGTATATATATATATATATATAATTAGTACAGTTACAGCTAGACATTTAAAACAGTAGTTTGACCTTAAAATTAGTCAGACTCCTACCAGTCTGATTTGAGTGATAAAGATTGAACCTCAATTATGTTGTATCATTAAATGCAACTCAATTATTTTCTAAAATTATGCTATATACTGTTACTAATAATAATAATAATAATAATAATAATAATAATAATATATTTTTTTTATTTAACAAATGTTTGTATTCCATGTTGTCCATCAAGTATCTGCATGCTAATCAATATGCACAGGCCTCTACAACTTGGGCAAATACAATCCAATTGAAATACTACTTTATATAAGAAGGAAATTTGTATGTATTTTTTTTGTATAAATAACTTTTGTAGGGTTATAATTATTAATTATTCTTTGTATTTGTGAAAAATAAAAATTTTGACATAGTAAATTATAACCTTTAGTCATGGTCCCTTAATATTATTATTAGGCTTTTTACACATCATTTCTGTATACTCGTACAAACCTATGACATACATATATTCATACATACATACAGCCATATTATGTAAGTCCTTCCATCATAGATTGTGGACCGGGGCTTACATTTGTTTTCTTGCAATTTTACATATTAAAATTAAGTTTAATATGACAATTTTCTTTCTATGTAGAAAACAAATTATTTTTATTCTTATAAGTTTGGGCTAGCTACCCATATATATATAACTGTGATAATTTAGAAGACAGTGGTATTTCACAGGAGGTTGTCATGGCCATTTATTTAATTGATAAATCCTTGTTAATTTAAACATCATTAGAATACTAAATATCTCATCTTCAAGCCCCCATTCTAGTATGACATTTTAGAATCCTTTTAGTCAGTTCGTTATTCTCAGAAATGCTCTCGAAACCTATTTTGAAACAAATATGAAGCTTTGGAATTAATTGTCAAAAAAGGGGCCTATTTGTTGGTGTAAAGTTTGTTTCTTTCATACTTTATCATGTTAATGTTGTCATTCGTGCTTGTTGATGTTGGTAGCCTTTGTCTTGTACATCTTGCATTCTTGATCAGCGTTAGTTTTAGAGCAGGTCTCATAGACATTTTCTTTCACATTTAGAAAGATGAGACATGTGGGCCCCCTATACTATATTCCTTCATCTGAGCTTGTTTGTATCTCTATCCTTAGGGAGATTTAGAAAGATGAAACATGAGGGTATGACATAACACTACTTTCAGCCAATGTATAGTTATTTAATATATTTGTGCATTTTTTAAACAGTTTTAATATGTTTATCACAAGAGCAATTAGTGAAGTTGATCAAGTGTGTGGAACAATCATCCAGTATGTATATTCTCAAAAGAACTTGTGTTTTTAGTTGGAAGTCTTAAAACATTCTATAAATTTTCTGGACTTGTTGTCACAAGCCGGTAATCTGAAACTCCTAGTGTAGACGTGGGCACCAGCAAGGCATCACAGGTAGATATATTTATATAACAAACCATCTAGGTCTAATTGCTGGGATGTTGTTCTTATCAGGCTTTAATATGCACCCATAGCATGAAGATCCTTGTATTTAAGCTTCAGTTTGGATTAGGACTGACATTGAACCTTGTATATGATATTCAGCAGCCTTTTCAAGCTTCAACTACTAGTCAGGAGAGGGAACTGCAGACCCTTCTTTGCCAACTACAACAGAGGTCTCTTTTAAGTTATCTTTATGCAGCTGCTACATGTTGCTAGTTTCCATTTACTTGATAATTTGGAATTTTTACTAAATGCTTTTTATTACCCTGTTGTAGTGTGGGCTCCCTTGCAGAGGACATTCAAAAGTTGAAAGTAAAGAACTCTCAGGTATATATAAGCTACAAAATATACACACACTCAAATTAGCACACATTACTTCATGGTGTTGGAAGTTTATGTTGATATAAATATTTTGTGGATAATAATGGTGTTAAGCATTTAGAGGGAGTGACATAGACAAGGCGAGAGAGTAAATATCAAATATATATATATATATATATTTCAAGTGTAGTAGTATAGTTGTTATTATTGGTAGTTATTGGCACTAGTTTGTAATGGTGTCTAGTATGATGTAATGGGTTTTGGTAGTAGTGAAAGGAGGAAGTGTGTGTGTGCCTTTTTTACTGTGTTTTTTGGGGTATGTGTTTAGGGAGTTGTGATCGAATGGCTGATTCAGCAAATATGGCTCTGTGCGGTAATATTCCTCAAGTAACATTTATAACTCAGTTTAGAGTCTAGTTTTGAGCGTAAAATTGGTAACCTGCAAATTAGGCATATTAGAGCATTTATTTAAATCACTCAAATCAAGATTACTTTTTTTTATTTTACATATTCAATTTATGCTTTAAGTTATAGGACTATCTACACTTTACTAGAGCAATTACTTTTCCACAAACTATATATCAGGCATGTAAACTTGCTCAAAATTTCATCAAGAGTTTAGCAAAATAAGATTGCATTAATGTTTAACTTGTTTTCTTTGATCATCATATAAATATAAATCTTCGCTTATGAGCTTTTGAAATTTATTATGAACTTCATCTGTAAAAGTACATAATCCAAGTTTGAAAGGCTATAAGTCAAGTGTAGCATTTTGAAATTTTACAGGTTGACACCATTGTGAAAGAGGTCTTTTGCGCTCTCTCATTATTTTACTTTAATGAGAGTACTTATTTTATATACAATTAATAAAATTATAATTTAAGTAAAACTGATAAATTAAATCCTAAATCATGCTTCCTTTGTAGAAAACAACTCATGTACACCTAATTTTTTTTATAATATTTTTAAAATAAACTTCTTTGAAAGTTTTGTGGTTGTTGTGGTTTAGCAATTTTATTTAAAAAAAAAAAATTTTGTGGTTGAATTGTCAATGGCAAACATAGACAAAGAAAAATGAAAAATTATAAATAACTAGTGGATATTAATATTCGTGCTTCTCTACTAAGGACAATATGTTATGGTGGGAAAGGAGCAAAGAAAGGATAAATAGAGTTTGTGTATAGTCATTTTTCTTTTTGTCTTTTTTTGTATGGAGAGAAGGTACATTTTTTAATTAGTATATATAGTTCCGCTCAAAAGCCTATAGTTATAAAAAAAATAATATTACTTAAATTATTTAATAAATTTATCTTTTAAAAATATTTGTTTGCATTACAACCTTTCCTTTTGTTTATTTAAGTTATGAGTTTTGCGGTTTAATTGTATAATATTTTATGATTCGAATCATGATTAGTTTTACTCAAAAACCATCATTTAGTTGCATTCAGTTTGTATATTATACTAGGTATTATATATCTATTAAGATAAAATTTGTAAGCAGGTTGGCAATTTTTAATTTTGTATTTTCTCTATTTTTTATTTTTTAAAATCTACAACAATATTTTTTTTTTAATGAAATGTAACAACCACATTTTAGAAATGTGCATATACATGAAGTGCTTAGCTCAATAAACACATATACTTTCACTTTATATAAGTTTTGTAGTTGAATAGAAAAAGCATGCCCCTTGGTTGTATACGCTAATTGTGTTTGTGGAATATTTGGCAGTGATCTTGTATTGTGAAGCAAGAAGGCATGTTTGCGGGTCAA
>NW_024086627.1:0-96949 GCF_009730915.1 Dioscorea cayenensis subsp. rotundata
GAGGTCATACCTTAGCCCATTCACTCTACTATGACCGCAAAGAACTCTTGGAACATAGAGGTAGGATAAATCACATCAGAGGGAAAAAGCGATGGTCCGCTACCTCTCGACTCACCCTCTTGACCCTTTCCAATCTTGCAATGTCTAACCCTCATGTTGTGTCACTCACTCACAAAGGTTACCAATGTAGACTATCAACCCTAGTGTCACTCTAAGGGAGAAATCATGCAACAAGCATTCAAGATTGAAACTCAATTAAAGACATCAATTAAGGAAAACATAATAGAAGATTAATGAAACAAATACATCCTAGGGTTTACAAATCGAAGTACCCAATAACGGTTTAGATCTTCATGGAGCTAGTTACAATAAAAAATGGAATCAAATGTAAAAACAAGTAATCCATAGGAAAATCCCCTCGGTATTCTTGTTGACGGTCTTGTGGAGTAGCCTCGTCTTCTCCAAAGGTCCCCTTGTCCGGCCTAGGGCACTGATAAACGCTTAAATGTATGTATTTTATATGTATTAATCGTGTATTATTTGTGAACATGTTAACGAATTGATGCCCGTTTTATGTCTAAATTGGTTATTTCGGTGTTCCAGGTCTTAAATGAGTCAAACAATGCTCAAAAATGCAAATCGGATGAATTCGACATCAAAAATACCATTTTTTTGGGGTCCCTGCATCAGAAGCGACATCAGAAGCGATAATCGTGAAAGGTGTCGTTGTTCTTGCCGCGCCATTTGGTCGGGAGTTTTCACTGCCCATGCGCCCGCATGGATGCCCGTGAGGTTTGGCGGGAATTCTCAAGTCTCGTTACATCGTAGCAAAAAAACATCTGTAGGAAAAGTATCGTAGCCAAAAACACTCGTAGCTGAAAGCAATCGTAGCACCGGCAGGTTTTTTTGGGCATTTGGTCAGGAGCTTTCACGGGCTCCATGCGCCCGCATGGAGCCCGCATGGACTCGACGGGTATATAAGAAGCTCGATTTCTTCTAGGGCAAGGGAGGAGTTTTTGGGAGAGTTCTTCAGCCGACTTTTACCAGCCTTTTGAGAGGCAAGATTACATGTTTTTGGAGAAGGGAAATCTAAGGGAGAAGCTCGGATTTGGCTAGATCTTCATCGATCTCTTCTTTGGGAGTTTGCAGACGACGAGGGAAGCCGCCTCTCATTGCAGGGCGTCTGTGGGAAGCCTTTTCCACCTAGCTTGGCTTGTCTTCCTTCTTCCATTGTTTGAGGGAGTTTTTTTATTATGCCATTTGTAGTTGTTTGCATGGATTTGTTGCTTGGATTTGTTTGTATGGATTTAGTAGATCTCCCAAGGTCACCGGATGCCGTGAACCTTGGGGTGAACTTTGTATTTGGATGATTTAAGTTTGTTTTATTGCAATTGTTGTGTTTTGAGATTCATTCTTGGTGCATTTGATGTGTTGCTTACATGAGAACTCAGAAACCAACCGCTAGGTTGTACTTGGTAGCGTGACCATCGCCCTTGTACTAGACACACCAAGTTTGGAAGGGATTCATGTACGAATACGCCGTGACCATCGGGTATTCTCGCACTCTCCACCATTAGGGCTAGACCAAGTTGTGTTCCGCTCTAATTAGGGTTTTCCCCACTTGTTAATGCAATCGTATGAGGATTTGATCGGAAGAAATTCTGTGTCAATACTTATACTGGATTAGGGGTCAATGGTCAGTGACCATCGGGTTGACTCTAATCTAGGAAATCTCTAGGTCCAAACCTTCAATTGCATGACATTCTTAGCATCCCTGCGCACTTTAGTAGCCCCTAGGGAATCCGCGATCCGTGACCGCTCCTTTCCCCGATTTTATACCCCTCTCCGTATTTTTTAGTCTCCACTTGTAGTCATCTTATTTAAATTAATAGATTAGAGAAACCTTCGAACTGCGCTCGGCTAGACAATAAGCGAAGAGGAAGTAAGGGTAGATCCTTGGGCCCAGGGAATACGACCCTCTCGTGCTTGCACAAGAGGTATTACTTGACGACTCGCGCACTTGCGGATCGCACTCATCAAGTTTTTGGCGCCGCTGTCGGGACCCACAAGGAATACTCGAAAAACTTAGAGTTTATTGATTTAGCCATTTTTTTCTTTTTATTTTGTTCATCTCGCTTTCTTTTTGTACATATATTTCCATTTCACTTGTTCTTATTTTTATTTTATTGTCTCGCATTTATATCCCCGATTATTGGCTCTCAAAATTGTGCTAGGTACCATCTTATGACACGCGCAAATCGGACAAATCTAGTAGAACCTCGTCGACGTAAATTGAGAGAACCTTGCATCAAAGATTGAGAGAGGTGGTCGAGAGTTCGTAACATCAAGGAACACGGGTTGAGATTAGTGAACCTTCACCATGGCGTAACCAAGGCGCACTTTTGTCCGATTATGAAAGGCCCTCGCCATCTGGTGAGGAATTCAGTGTACATGCTCCCCACCAGTGCTCGGCTAATAACTTTGAAATCAAAGCAAGCACAATTGGGATGATCCAAAATTCAAGTACAATTTGATGGGTTAGCTCGATGAAGACCCAGCATGCGATTTGTCTCGCTCCTCCAAATTTGTTCCACCTTCAAGATTAACTCAAATGGTCTCGATGATGCGATAAGATTGAGATTATTCCCTTTCAAAACTTTAAGGGGAGCAAAGATATCGGTGGCTCACGCCATTGGCACCGGGTCGATCACCACTTGAAGGAAATGGTGGACAAATTTCTGCTAGGTATTTCCCACCAAGCAAAGCGCCTAGATTGAGGCAAGAAATTTCTGATTCGTGCAAGGGGACTCGGAGACACTTTTTTGAAGCACACGAGAGATTCAAGGATCTCCTACGCAAGTGCCCCCCATCATGGCTTCTCCTCGTGGATGAGAATTCGAGATGCTTTTGCAATGGTCCCAATTATGCAACTAGACAACTCATCGATGTCGCAGTTAGGGGGGTCATTGAGTAATAAAACCCCTGATGATGCTGAAATGCTGATTGAAAACATGGCGAGTAACGAATGCCACTGGTCTACTAGATGTAAAACCACCCTAAAGGCGGCCGGAATTTATGAGATAGATAACAACACTGCACTAGCCGCTAAGGTGGAGGCCCTAACAAAGAGATTCGATCAGTTTATGTTGGGTTCAAGCTCAAATTCTGGAGCAGTTTTGTCTTGCGAGACTTGTAGGGTGGCATGCTACTGCTCGATGTCCAATCTCAATAGCCTCTGCTGCCCCGATCGAGACAGCTTGATTATGTTGGGGAGGCCCCTCGAGGTCCGTGCAATCCCTATGGAAACACATACAATCGTGGGTGGAGGAATCACCCAAATTTTTTTCTTGGGGTCATAACAAAGAACCTCGGCCCCATGCACTCTCGTGGACTTCCACAGACAATTTCCTCCAGCAGTCGAGAAGAAGTTATCCACCGAAGATGTATTGGCGAGATTCATGATCAGTACTGAGGCAAAATTCGTGAACATCAACAATCAATTCGCTGAAGTGAACACCGTTCTGAGGAATGTTCAGGCCTCCATCCAATCTTTGGAAAACCAAGTTGGGCAACTTGCTAGAGCAAATTCTGAGCGCCCACCGGGTAGCCTCCCTAGTAACACTGAGAATAATCCAAGGGAGCATTTGAAGGCCGTCACCCTCAGAAGCGGGAAACAGGTTGAAGCACGAGCCAAGGAGGGCTCAAGTACTGTGCATGATGGGGTAGCCGTACGAGAAGACCCTATGTCGTCTGAGAGTTTAGTTGAAGGGGGAAAAGAAAAGCAAGATGAGGAAACCCTTCAACTACCAACACCGAGGGTACCTGAGTACAAGCCGACTATTCCCTATCCGGCTAGGTTAAAGCAAGATAAAGAGGAGGCCCAGTTCAAGAAATTCCTGAATGTGTTCAAGCAGTTACACATAAATATCCCTCTTGTTGAGGCATTAACCCAAATGCCCAAGTATGCCAAATTTATGAAAGACTTGCTGACTAACAAGAGAAAATTGGAGGGATTAGAAACAGTTGCATTACCACGGAACTGCTCTGCGGTGATTCAGAGGAAGCTCCCTAAGAAATTAACTGATCCCGGGAGTTTCATTATTCCATGTGTGATTGGGGAAGGCATGCAAGAGAAGGCGTTAGCAGATTCTGGGGCCAGTATCAATGTGATGCCCTACAAGCTGTTTTTGAAATTGGGGTTAGATGACATGAGGCCTACAAGGATGACAATACAACTTGCGGATCGGGTCTCATAAAAGAAACCCCGCGGTGTTGTTGAGGATGTCTTTCAGTTAAAGTAGACAAACTCATTATCCCGGTGGATTTTGTTATTCTCGATGTGGATGATGATGTTGAAGTTCCATTGATCCTCGGGCGACTCATTTCTTAACACCGCCGGTGCCCTCATTGATGTAAAGGGGGGAAGAATGACATTGAAAGTGGGGGATGAGGAAGTCATTTTTACACTCCCCCGTGGCTATGAAACACACCTTGGACCACGATGATCCCCTATTTTTACCGATGAAACTCGATATGATTATTACCTGATCGTGTGCAGTGGAGGTCTTGGCGATTAACCCTCCGATGAATTCTTAGAAGGAGTGGATGGCGACTTTAATCTAGGGGGAACAACTCACCTCCCGCATGCAGTAAAGCATGTAGGCTTTAGTGGGGACATTTCCATGGTCAGCGAATAAAAAGAAATCAACCACTCGAAAAATATGGTGTAAGAAGGACAAGAAATGTAAATTAGGGTTGAATTGTGCATTATCACCACCACGGGAGATTGATCGACTATTCTTCGAGGGAAGGGTAAATTCCGTGTCTTCTCATGCCTCTCGATGAGTTTCCCATCTTGGAACACTTCTCCTCGGACTTGGAGGTAAGTCCCCAACATTTGATCCACCCTGAGGTAAGTATGAAGGTACGTCGAGCTAATGACGTTAAACAAGCGCTTCTTGGGAGGCAACCCAAGTTTTTTAAATTGCTGCCTTTAAATTTTCGTATTTCTTTTTAGTTTCTTAGTTGTGGTTGAATGCATATGCTCGTGAAGTTCTCATATTTTTTGTTGTCGTGCTCAACTCATGCTTAGGCTTTCTTGTGTAGCTTTGGCCTTGAATTAGTATTTTTATAGTTGTGTTTTATTGTCATCCCGGCGCTTAAATGGTTGTAATTGTATTTTTATTATGTTTGCAAGAGGAACCATGCCAAATTTACATTTTTTCGAGTCCATACGGGCTGATCACGCCCGTATGGACGCTTGTGGCTTTGTCTCGGGGCCTTGTGGCCCTCCCTTGCGTCGCATGGAACCCCTCGGGGTGCTTGTGCGCTGGGCTGAGAGGCTCACGGGCGCCATGCGCCCGCATGGGCGCCCGTGAGGCTCTGGCCTCACCTGGCTGCGCTGGCTGGGGGGCTCACGGGCGCCATGCGCCCGCATGGGCGCCCGTGAAACCCCAGGGCTGGGTTTTTCCTCAGCTCCATGCGGGCGCCCATGCGCCCGCATGGATGACCTGCATGGGTCTGGGCGGCCCATTAAAGGGAGCTTTTGTCTCCCTTCCTCTCTTCTCCTTCTTCTCTCTTGTTTTTTTCCTCTCATCTCCCCTTCACTCTACCTCATTTCTCCACCATTTTTTCTAGTTTTTTCTTCTCTAATCACCTCTCCTCCATCTTGCAAACTTGCTCTTGGGTTTTAATCGAAGTTTTATCAACCTTTTCGCCGGATCTCATCACCTCAAGCCTCCAAGCTCTAATTCTAGGTTTTGCTACAAACTTGGGTTTCATTGTGTTTTCATTCTATTTTTGATGCTTGAATGATATATTTGGTTGTCATGATGTGGTGGTTGCCAAATTCTTTGAGTTTTTCCTTCATTTGTAAATTTTGGGAAGCTTGATGTGTAGGAGAAACTCTTGCAAAAATTTTTTCGCGAGTTACTGTAGCAAAGGCTGAAATTTTCATTCTTCACATTAAAATTGTTGTGTTTTCAATTTTTCTTTGACTGCATGATATTCTAGTTACCTCTTATGATTGTATTCATATAAATTTCGGTTTGATCACTTGTTTTTGTGGTATAGGTATGCCGATCAAGCGAGTTTTATCAAAACGGTCACGACACGATACGGCATCAAGTGGTGTGCCATCTTTTGCCTTACCACAACATAGGGCACGTTATAATCTCTTGAAGTCCAAGCCCTTTGGTATCATCCGTACAGTTGACCGAAATGACCTCGAAGCTTTGGGTTTGGCCGAGACCGTGGCGGAGTTGATCAATCATGATGGTTGGGACATGATTTTCTCAATTAATGATCCGGCCTACCGTGAGCTCACCTTGGAGGTTCTAAGCACAATTGAATTAGCGAGACCATCCGGGATAACCTTCCAAGCTTTTGGAACAATGCACGCCATTACTGACGATCAATTGGGTTGTTTCTTGGGGTTGTTTGATGTGGGATTCGTGAACACACCAGCATGTCAAAGCCTTCCGACTGACTTTCCGGCCACCATGACACACACACGGTTCTGGAACATTATCTCTGGTCGGCGCACGAATGAGTCAAGGAAAGCATCCCGTCTGCACAATCCCGCACATCGTTATGTTCACGCACTGTTGAGTCGAGGTATTGGTGGCCGGGGTGATAGCACTGGGGTCATCACACGCTCTGACTTACTCATGCTTTATAGCATCATTGAGCACTACCCGATCCACCTTGGTCATCTCTTTGCCGAGTTGTTCGTCCATCAGGGTACTTATACACGCCTCGGATCTATTTTTGCTGGACCATACATCACGCGTTTGATTCGAGGTATGGGTTTAATCGGACACACCCGGGACTTACACGTTGTTGGTGGATTTTCACCCTTGGGATGGCATACTTTGTTTTCCATGGGAATGGTGGAGAAACGTGGTGACTCCTATACCCTTTATTCGACACTCACCCACGGGGAGCGCCACCACTTCTCCACCACAGATCCGACTCTCGAGCCCCGACGACGCCACCCTCGCTTGAGCTTCGCCTCGGGAGATTCAGGGCGAGCTTCATCTCCTCGCTGCCAGGGACATCAAGAGACTACCGAGACACCGAGACATTGGCAGGGGGACATGCGCGAAGTCCTTTCTTTCGCGTCATGCGTCTTCTTCATCCTCCGCACCACCTCTGGGGCTACCACATCCTTCGCACCAGCTGCACCTCTTGACGAGCACCATCCCGCTTAGGAGCACGACTTTTTCTGGACTTGAGCTTATGTTTTGTATTTTGTTTTATTTTGTTGCTTGTTGGTTGTACTTGTTTTGTTAGCTTGGGGTCTTTCCCGGCTAATCTTGTACTGCTTTTACTTTGACTATTATGCATGTTTTCCTTCCCCTTGTTTCTCTTCAGTGTCATGATCGCCTTTTTTTTTTTTTGTAGGACTGCTCACGGATTGTTGCCTCTTCTCCTTTGCCCCTTTGCTAGCATTGACTGCACTTTCACTGAACACTCTTCATCAAACAAATGGGGCAGTCTCTTTACCCTTCCCTTTTCATGCTTTATTTAATTTTTATGAATTCTACACCATGTTCTGCTGATTAGTGTACATTGAGGGCAATGTACGATTCTAGGTGTGGGGATGGGTTATTTGCATGCTTACTTCACCAGTGATAGCTATGATATATTGTTAGGAACCTCCTGGCTTGAATGAATGATAATAATGAGTTGTAAGGTTATTTGTGATATAAGGAAGTCGTGTTTTTCTTTCTAGTGCTTTCTTCACAGCTTTGACACAGTGTTTCTACCTCGTTTGACCTTGCTAACCCACTGCTTTGATTTAAAGTGTTAGAATGGTAAATTCATCCCTCAATGGTCTTTTAAGAGCTTTTGGTCCTTTTGTTCATTTTGCTTTATCCCTAAGTGAAGTTTTGCATGAAGGTGCGCAGGAGACATGTATATATTTATTATCTTTTTAAAAATGAGTCTATGTCAAAGATTCCTCCGCTAATTTAGTCACGAATGCGCCTATGTAGACTCGTAATCAAGTAGGTTGGATGGCTCTTGTGCCCTAATCAGCATGTGCATCCTTCCCGAAAGATTATAAAATATTTTGTGCACCACGCTAGCCTGACTCGATAAAAATGAAATGATGAAAAACAAAAGAAAGAGAAGTATTTGTTCTCCCGACTCAATCATGCATTCACTTAGATACTAAAGTGTTGAATGTGGACCCGAAGGATTCTTGACCTACTATCGAGGGTGTCTTTAACATTTCTAACACCGGTAGTCAATGAACGTGGTGTGAATAGGGAGAGCGAGGGATGAAGCATACACACACACACGGGGAAAGCACTCTAAAGGAATCATGACTATCTCAGACTCGAGTCGGTTATTGTACAACCTCATTTTCTTGAATTCATTTCATCTCAGGCTCGTGGGGTTCTTCACTATTTGAGCTTGAGGTCGTACATTTTAGCCGCTTATCATTTTGCCCTTATTCTTTTTCATGTGTGTTTGCTTGGGGACAAGCAAACGCTTAGGTGTGGGGATATTTGATAAACGCTAAATGTATGTATTTTTATATGTATTAATCGTGTATTATTTGTGAACATGTTAACGAATTGATGCCCGCTTTTATGTCTAAATTGGTTATTTCGGTGTTCCGTGTCTTAAAATGAGTCAAACAATGCTCAAAAATGCAAATCGGATGAATTCGACATCAAAAATACCATTTTTTTGGGGTCCCTGCATCAGTAGCAACACTCGAGCGACAACGTGAAAGCGTGTCGTTGTTCTTGCCGCGCCATTTGGTCGGGAGTTTCACGGGCTCCATGCGCCCGCATGGATGCCCGTGAGGTTTGCTGGGAATTCTCAAGTCTCTATGCTATCGTAGCAAAAACACTCTGAGGAAAAGTCATCGTAGCCAAAACACCGTAGTGAGCACTCGTAGCACCGGCAGTGTTTTGGGCATTTGGTCAGTGAGCTTTCACGGGCTCCATGCGCCCGCATGGAGCCCGCATGGACTCGACGGGGTATATAAGCAGTCTGATTTCTTCTAGGGCAAGGGAGGAGTTTTTGGGAGAGTTCTTCAGCCGACTTTTTACCAGCCTTTGAGAGGCAAGATTACATGTTTTTGGAGAAGGGAAATCTAAGGGAGAAGCTCGGATTTGGCTAGATCTTCATCGATCTCTTCTTTGGGAGTTTGTAGATCGACTGAGGGAAGCCGCCCCCATTGCGGGCGTCCGGTGGGAAGCCTCTTCCACCCTAGCTTGGCTTGTCTTCCTTCTTCCATTGTTTGAGGGAGTTTTTATTATGCCATTTGTAGTTGTTTGCATGGATTTGTTGCTTGGATTTGTTTGTATGGATGAGTAGACCCCAAGGTCACCGGATGCCGGTGAACCTTGGGGTGAACTTGTGTATTTGGATGATTTAAGTTTGTTTATTGCAATTGTTGTGTTTTTGAGATTCATTCTTGGTGCATTTGATGTGTTGCTTACATGAGAACTCTCAGAAACCAACCGCTAGGTTGTACTTGGTAGCGTGACCATCGCCCCTTGTACTAGACACACCAAGTTTGGAAGGGATTCATGTACGAATACGCCGTGACCATCGGGTATTCTGCACCCCTCCACCATTAGGGCTAGACCAAGTTGTGTTCGGCTCTAATTAGGGTTTTTCCCACTTGTTAATGCAATCGTATGAGGATTTGATCGGAAGAAATTCGTGTCAATACTTATACCGGATTAGGGGTCAATGGTCGTGACCATCGGGTTGACCTAATCTAGGAAATCTCTAGGTCCAAACCTTCAATTGCATGACATTCTTAGCATCCCTGCACTTTAGTAGCCCCTAGGGAATCCGCGATCCGTGACTGCTCCTTTCCCCTGATTTTATACCCCTCTCCGTATTTTAGTCTCCACTTGTAGTCATCTTATTTAAATTAATAGATTAGAGAAACCTTTCGAATCTGTCGGCTAGACAATAAGCGAAGAAGAAGTAAGGGTAGATCCTTGGGTCCAGGGAATACGACCCTCTCGTGCTTGCACAAGAGGTATTACTTGACGACTCCGTGCACTTGCGGATCGCACTCATCAGGCACACCTTGCCGGATCAGTGCCGATAAAAGCTCCCCCAATAACCTTCTTCCAAGAGGAGCGTGGTGTCGAATCCGTAGAACCACTTCAAAGACTTGCCAAAAGCTCCTCAAAACCCTAGCCGACGGTATCTCAAAAGATAGGGAAAAGTTGGAGAGAAGGATGAAAGACGGATTCCAAAATCGGGCTGAATCGTGGCATAAGTAGGGCTGGAATCGGGCATCCACAAACCCCTGTAGATTCTCTACATGAGCCTGTGGAATTTCCACACAGGTGTGAGGAATTTCCACATGCCCGTGTGGATTCTCTGGAAACCTGATTTTCGATCGTCTGTGAACAGTAACTGCTGTAGTGAATTCCTACAGTGATTTGCTATAACAACCTGCTACAGTACTCCACCAAAACACTCCCAATTCCACACTTCTCATCGAGGCAACATAAACGGCCACACGTTTATGCCGTACATTGCGTTGTTTTTTCAATAAACGGTTTTATTGGTGAAGATCTTGCTATCATTGCACAAGTTGTGATACGCAAATGTGACTGTCTTCGTGCCCCTCCAACTCATTGTAATGGCTTGAATACATGGAGGTTGGCACACATTCACTTATCTTAGAGCCCCACTTGTGACTTCGTGTTTGTTCCTTCTATGATTCCACCAAATAGTGCATTCACGATCTACTTTTGGCTTATTTTCTTAATACTTACCTTCACAACCCTACATACGCAAAAGAACACAAATACACATGGATTAACGCTTAAACCTGGTAAAAGTAATGCTCATCATGAGGAAAGAATACTTCATATTCTTAACACACAAGCACTTATTAATCTCCCCCATAATTAAGTTTTTTCTTGTCCTCAAGCAAAGAAATAAAACATTGAAGCATAGAAGAAAGAGATATTGAAAGTGCTCGGCCTTAGGTTCACCAAATCATGCAAGGAAAGCATTCTATGAATAAGGGCAATTTCAACACTAAATACGAAAAATCAATGCTCTAGCTAAAAACTCGAATAAAAAAGGACAACAAACCCAAGATCGTGTAAGTGTGTATAAACTCACTCAAGTAAACCCAAAGTATACTCCTTAATGTTACAAGTATAAGGGACTTATTTAACTACAAAATATAACAAAACAAAAAGATGGTAGTAGCTTCACACATCCTTTAAGGTAGCCCTTTCAGAAGCGGCCTCTAAGGTGGCTCTCACATTTTCGAGGTGTAGCTCTTTCTGCCGGGGTGGTAGCTTTCACTCATCCCATGAGATAGCTCTTTCTCTCATTAGGGCATAACTAGTATCCAACTTATGAGAGTAGCTTCATACTTCATAGGTGGTAGCTCTTTCCACCACTAATGCACAATTTAACAATATTTTTTTTTTTTCCCAATACGAAATAGAACAAGAAACAAAACTAATTAGTCCCTCAAACATTGAACTTGAGTTTCCAAAAGAGTTTCATGAGTGAGTAGTGCAACAACTGTCAATTGGGCAAAAATTCCTAGAAATTCAAGTAAGAACTAGAGCATGAAAACATTCAAAGTTAAAACTTCTCCTAACTCAAGCATACATTCATTGCAACTAAGGTGACTGCCAATGTGAGCATGTATGTCAATCAAAATTTATGTAAAGGACATGTGCAATGTGAATTCTCACCCACACTTAAGATGTACATTGCCCTTAATGTACACATACAAGCACAATAAAAGTAATACAATTTAAAACACATATGGGAGTGGGCAATTGAAAAAATACTCCCCAGACTCCTAGTGTTCCATTTGGTGGAGCTAAATCCTCGTGAGGAAAATTCCAATGGGTTGTGAAGCACACATAGGCGAACATTGGCCGTGTCCATGACTAGTTCTCAATTCCCAAACTGACAAGACCATCTGCACGCATACACAAGGGGGTTTAGTGAAGCTCAATAAAAACAAAAACAACTCGAGTATATAAAAGATAAGGTAATGAAATACAGCTCGAAACAAAAATAAAAGATAAACTCAGAAGGAAGATCCTTTCTGAGTGTACAAGTCCAAAACAAAATGTAGAAAGAAAGATGAAAAATATAAACACAAAGTAAAGCAAAGACACATCAAGTGATAAGTGCTTGTGCGATATGAATGCGAAGCGTTCATTCCTTATGTTGAGCATTACTTTCCTCGGGTTTTTACATTAATATGTGTGTTTTTATGTTACTTTTACGCAGGTAGGGTTGTGAGACCGAGTATGAAGGAAATGGGCCAATGTGGATCATAATGCATTTTGGAGGAGATCTTGTTAAGGTTCAAACGCAAGACATAGGTCAAGTGTGAGATGCTAGAGTGTGTGCCAACCTCCCTCGCATTCGAGTGAGCACATCTATTTGGAGGGCACAAAGGCGGTCACGCCGAGCATTCCGACTTATGCATATAAGAACAAGAGCCCCACCAACATGTACATCATTGAAGAAGCAAGTGATTCGCGACGTGAATGTATGCCCGTTTGCGTTACCCCGATGAAAGTATGGAATTAGGAAGTTAATCAGGTCGAAGCTGTAGTAGAGCACTGTAGCAACACCGTGGCACTATCGTAGTAACACTGTTCACGATCGGCCCGAAACCAGAGAAAGCAGAGAATCCACACGGGCGTGTGGAAATTATCCACGCCCGTGTGGAAATTCCACGACGGGCGCTGTATCGCCCACGCCCGTGGAGTTGCCCCGATTCCACTCTATTTAAAGCCGATTCAGCCCTCGATTTTTGGTATTATTTTCTCCATCTTTTTCCCCAACTTGTGAGAGGACTTGGCTAGGGTTTCGAGGGGTATTGGCCAAGGTTTTGGGGAAGTTCTACGGCTCGGACATCGTGATTCCATTAGGAAGAAGGTTGGTAGGGGAGCTTCGATCGAGGGTGTATCCTATACTCGGGACGAAGGAATCTTTGGAAGACGAGTAGAGGACTCTCCACAAGACCATCGACACGATCATCAAGGGGGTTTCTTTTATGGATTCATTGCTTTTTACATTCGATTTCTTTGATTGTACTAAGCTCCATGGAGAGCTAAACCAATAGTGGGTACTTGGATGATTGCGAACCCTAGGATGTATTTGTTTCATTGAACTTCTTTATTATGCTTTTTATAAATTGATGTTTATTGTGAGTTCCAACCTTGAATGCTTGATTGTATGAACATTTCCCCTAGAGTGACACTAGGGTTGAGAGTTCTTGTTGGTAACCTTGTGAGTGAGTGACACACCACTAGCGTTAGACAAAGCTAGGTTGGAGAGGGTTGAGAGGGTGAGTCGAGAGGTACAGGAGCGTCCCCTTTCCCCTCCGACGTGATAGATTCTACCTCCATTCCTCGAGTTCTTTGCAGCCATAATGAAGTGAATGGTCTAAGGGATGAATCTCCGCTGGGGCCTAGTTGCGCGTGCAATGGAGTGAAGCGTTGAGAGGATCTTAGTATCTAGGGCTTAATTGTGGCTAGGGACCTTCCTTCTGGATCAAAGGGTTAGGTCTATATTTAGGAAAATATTTATCACTTGGAATCCCTAGAGCTCATTGCAACTCTATGCGAGTGCGAGGTGTTGAGATTGTTCGATTTCTCCTACGGGACATGTATAGAGTTAGGCATAGTTGACCTTAGATTTGGGACTATATATGTAAGGATTTCCATGACTCACCATTGCATTGATTACGAAGCATAATAGAGAGTTCTTGCACTTGAAGTGATCATCCTAGGTGAAGCATTATCCGAGTACTCCATTCTTTATCGATTGCCTTACCCTCTTCTTACTTTTGTTCTTTCACTTGTTGTTTTTATTGTTGAGAATTGAATCAATTTCACACTTATCACTATTGATATTCCACATAGCTAAGAATCAAATTAAGTATTTTCAATCCCTACTCCCTGTGGATTCGACCCCGCTCACCCGGGATTATTACTTCGACAAGCCCGTGCACTTGCGGGATATAAGCAAGGGGATCTTGTCAACTTTTTGGCGCCGTTGCCGGGGAGCTAGGCGTTTAAAGATACTTTGCACTTTGATTTCTTAGCTATTTCACCACACATTTTATTCCATATCTTCTTATTCTATCATCATTCCGATTTTCTTTTTTTCTTTACTTTTTGGTGCAGCTCCGTGTTATGACCCGAGGGAATCCATCAATATTGATTGAAGGAGACCTTGAGCTTGAACGTACACTTAGAAGGAAAGGGAAAGAACTCAGACAAGAACCCGCCTAATCCAAATTGATTTGGAAGTAGAAGGATCTGACAACATGGCGGAACAGAATAAGCAATAACGGACACTATCCAATTATGCCAGACCTTCAGTATTGGGGACACAATCGAGTATTGTGCGTCCCCCAATTACAGCTCAGAATTTTGAGCTAAAGCCGGCATTCATCCATATGTCGCAGTAGTCAGCACAATTCAACGGTTTTGGCCGATGAGGATCCAAACAAATCACATAGAGAGCTTCCTCGAGGTGTGTGACATGTCAAGATAAATGGTGTGACAGATGATGCCATCAAATTGAGAGCCTTCCCATTTTCCTTAAAGGGGAAAGCAAAGCAGTGGCTACACTCATTGCCTAGGGCATCAATCACTACATGGGAGGAGATGGTAGAAGCTTTTCTAGCCCGTTATTTCCCTCCCGGAAAATCAGCCAAGCTTAGGAATGAGATCTCATCCTTTATGCAATTGGAATTGGAGTCTCTATTTGAGACATGGGAACGGTTCAAGGAACTCCTGCGCAAGTGTCCGCAACACGGATTCCTGGAGTGGATGATCGTTCAAACCTTCTACAATGGTTTGAACCCGAGTACAAGGCAACTCTTGGATGCGGCGGCAGGAGGTACCTTAGGTAGCAAGACCCCCGATGAGGCTCGTCAATTGATTGAGGAAATGGGGTTAAATAGCTACCAGTGGAACGCTAGAGAGAAGAAAAAGGTGGCCGGTCTCCATGAAATTGATGCGGTAACTTCATTGGCGGCCCAAGTGGACAGTTTGAGTAAGAAGCTAGATCTTATAGCTTCAAATAGAGTTGCGGCTGTAACCAATTGTACTGGTTGTGGTGGAGGACATGCTCCCTCCGATTGCCCGATCGTCATTGGTGATGTTTCTTCAGTTGAGAATGTCGACTTTGTAGGTAATGGAATGAGACCTTAAGGGAATCCATACAGCAACACCTACAATTCAGGTTGGAAGAATCATCCCAACTTTTCATGGAGTAATCAAGGACAACAGAAGACCTTGGGGCCATCGCGGTTCCAACAACAACAACAAGCCCCTCAAGTTGAAAACAGAATTTCAGGTTTGGAAACCCGAATGACGGATTTGGAGAAGCACTTGGCTAGATTTGTTCAATCTGCAAATACAAGATTTGAATCAGTCGAGGCTACACTTCGCAATCTCACCGCCTCCTTGCACAACCTTGAAAATCAAGTGGGGAAGATTGCGAAATCTCTTTCCGAAAGGCCACATAGAAGTTTACCAAGCAACACGGAAACCAACCCGAGAGAACATGTGAAGGCGATCGCTTTGAGAAGCGGTCATGAGGTTGAAGGGAGGCTTCCGAGTGAGAAGCCGAAAGAACACGCACCCGAGGTCGTAGAGGTTGACAAGGGAGCAAGCAAGGAGAAAGAGGTGCCACCCCCATCTTTCACGCCAAGAATCCCTTATCCCTCTAAATTGAAGAATGACCAAGGGGATGAACAGTATAAGAAGTTCCTGAGTTTGTTCAAGCAACTCCACATCAACATTCATTTTGTTGAGGCTTTGGCTCAAATGCCTAAGTATGCGAAGTTCCTTAAAGATCTATTGACCAACAAGAGGAAATTGGAGGAGAGTGCTTCAGTGGTGCATGATGCTTCATGCTCGCCGGTGTTACAAAAGAACATGCCGAACAAGAAGAAAGACCCGGGAAGCTTCATTATTCCGTGTAACATCGGCAACTTAGGTGAGGAAATGACATTGGCGGATTCGGGGGCAAGTATCAACGTCATGCCATATACTTTCTTCCAAAAGCTAGGCTTGCGTGAGCCTAGGCCTACTCGGATGACTTTACAATTGGCGGACCGAATGGTACGACATTCGAGAGGTATCATTGAAGACGAACTTGTCAAAGTTGACAAGTATATTTTTCCGGTTGACTTTGTAGTGCTAGATGTTGATGAGGATGCAGATGTACCCTTGATACTTGGGAGACCATTCTTGCTGACTTCCAAAGCATTGATTGACATGGACGGCGGAGAGCTCACGTTGAGAGTCGGAGACGATAAGCTCACTTACCGCCTTGCTGAAGCCATGCGGCATTCTCTCGATTTTGATGATACTTTGTATTTTCTAGACAATACTGATGAAATTGTTGATGAATATATACAGGAAATGTTCAACCCGGATCCGTATGAAGGTTTGTTCGACCAAGAGGAGAGCATTGAAGAAGTACTGATGCTTGGTTCGATTGGAGAGGAAACATCTACCCCGGGAATTTTGAAGAAGGTGCTCCGAAAAATGAAGAGGGCTCGAAGACGCCACCAAAAATGGCCCAAGACTGTTGGAGACGTACATGAGCCAAGGGAGTTGGACGAACAATTGCTAGGTGGTCCGAAGCCCGATAGTACACCCTCTACCCTCAAGAGACTTTGCTCATCATGCTTTCAAGTTATGGGTAAGAGGGCAACCTTCATTTATGAACCCCCGTGAGGTAAGAAAGATACATCAAGCTTAGTGACATTAAACAAGCGCTTCTTGGGAGGCAACCTAAGTGTTTACTGTTTTCGTACCCTTTAGTTTAGTTTGCTTGCATAAATAAATTGTTAAGTGTTGGTGTTTAAATTTTTGAGTGCTTGTGCTGCGATTTTATTAGGGGATTATCATTGTATATTTTGTTGAGAATTGGCGAAGTTTGGTCGTTTGAGTTCTATTTTGTGTTTTTATCTGGTATATTTTGCACAATAGGGCAGGCTCTGAGTGTGTAAACATGTTCAGGCTAGTTCTTCAGAGCCTGCAGGTTTTTCTAAGTCATCCAGAGAAAACACACGGGCGTGTGGAAATTCCACACGCCCGTGGATGTGTACTGTGAACTCTTCCAGAGAGGGCACATGTGCGTGGGGCTGCCCCTGTAGACGACCATGCGACTGGCGCACGCCCGTGGGTAATTTCCACAAGGACGTGTGCCTTCCTACACAGTTGGGCAGATTTTCCCGAGAATACACAGAGGCATGGACTCACCCCTGTGGGCAACCTTGTGAACCACGCACGGGCGTGGGTAATTTCCGCACGCCTGTGCGAAACTCTGCAGGTTGCTCCCTCCATCCCGAGAAAACACAAGGGCGTGTGGCCGCCCCTGTGAGTTGAGGCCTGTGAATACCCACGCCCGTGGGGAATTTCCGCACGGGTGTGTGGGCGACTTGATATTTTTCTCGGATAACCAAGAAAGCCACAGGAGCGTGCGTCTTCCCCTGAGGGTCTGCCGCACGGGCGTGGGTATTTTCCGCACGCCCGTGGGAGATCATTTTAAGTCAGTGAGAGTTTTTTTCGAGAGCGCACAGGGGCGTGCATACGCCCCTATGGAGCTTTTGAAGTGAGGCACATGGGCGTGGGGAATTTCCACACGCCCGTGTGGATGTACAGAACGTCAAAAGTCATGATTTCTGTTTAAAAAGGGGATGATTTCTCTCCTTCTTCACGACTCCTTTTCCCTTGAAAACATTCTCATAACATTCTCCGAGTCCGTTGCGCCAGTTTGGTGGGATTTTGGCAAGTTTCCGGCTGGCTTTCTATTTTCTCATTTCTCTTCGTTGGTAAATTCATTTTCTTCATCTTCTTCAGCAATTCATGATTTCTATTGTTTAATCTAGTCAACAATGTCACGTTTCTTTAATTGGAACAATGAATTACATTTGGAACGAAGTTAGAGATATTATTGAGTAGCATGTTTGGATTGATGATGCCTGGCCGTGCGGTTGTCACGCCCCGTGGATCCACACGGGCATGTGGAAATTCCACACGATCGTGTGGATTTCGCAAGATTATTTTATCGACTTGTTTGACCAATTTTGTTTAAAATTTTGCAGATCATGGCACCTAGGTCAAAGAAGCAAGCTGATAAGAGGCCACATGAGTCATCCTCTGAGCCCGAGGGCATGCAATTTGCTATTCCTGAACATCAGGCCTGTTATGAGCGCTTATCGAGACTCCGCTTCGGACAGACTCGATTCTTTGACACGACTATTTTACGAGATCTTCAGTAGGGAGATGAGTTCGTTGAGGAGATTGAGGAACTTATTTCAGAGGGGGGTTGGCGGCAGTTGTTGACAATTAGAGAGCCAGCCATCCGAGCCTTTGCACTAGAGGTGCTCTCCTCATTCGAGTTTGATAGGGCGTATGCGAGCTTCGACAGTTTAGGCACCGTTCAGTTCAGAGTGTTTGAACACCACCTTAGTCTGAGCATTACGCAGTTCTCCATATTACTTGGCTTATACGAGGAGGCATTCACAGATTCTGAGGAGTACGCATAGTTACCTACTGATTATCCTGGAACCTTGACTTCACTGAGAGCTTCATGTATCGTTATGCGGTCGTGGTCAAGACGAGCTCTGGAGTTTCAAGGCCACGTGCTTTTCCCACCACTCTACGTATAATCGCGATGCAAAAATGAGTTGGTCGGTGAATGGTCAGTGGCGATAGTCACTCGGTGTCTTGAGCCGCCAGGGAGTTGCTCGATGTTATACTCAATGGTAGAGCTGCATCGATACACTTGGGGCACATTTTGGCTGATTACATCAGGTATCAGGGACAGTACACTAGACTGGGAGCGATCTTCTTGGGTCCTTACATTATGAGATTAGTGCTGGGCATGGGTCTCGTGGATTCGATTCGCGGGGCAGAGAAGACGAGTGTATCGGCTCCCCTGGGTTAGAGACGATGCGGTTGATGGGCATGGTCCGCAGGGTTCGGACAGGGGTTTTTGCGTTAGTTCTACCAGCCCCAGAGATAGCTGAGGATGAGGGTGATGACGCCGGAGCATCTCAGCCCACCCCCGAGCCTCAGCCCGCATCGATGGACACCGAGGCACCTCCAGCGATCGAGGAACCACCTCCAGTGTGGATGTTTTCACCTTCTCGAGCCAATGATCGCTTTGAGAGGCTCGAGAATGCTATAGGAGTGGTCCGAGCCGAGGTTGCCGAGGTTAGGGCTACGCAGCCACTCGAGCATACGTAGTTCATGGCACGCTTTCGACATTTTACGTACAGATCTTAGAGCGAGACGTTACTCTCATCATTTGTCCCTGCACCGAGGATCCTTCGAGCCCCGTCGCCTCCCTCAAGTACTGCAGAGGACCCACTATATGCTTCCCACTTTCCAGATGAGCAAAGCACCACGGGAGCCCCGAGCGACTTTCGACACTCTGACCATTCTTTTTACTTTCATGCATTTTTACTTTATCTTATTTTTCTTATTTTTAGACTTGTTCACTCGTAGCGATTTTTTTCCTTCCGAGTTTATGTTATTTTGCATTATCGAGTTGTATTCCTTGTTTCATCTTTTATACACTCGAGTTATTCTTGTTTTTCTTGAGCTTCACTGAACCCCCTCGTTTATGGGTGCAGATGGTCTTGTCTTCTTGGAAATTGAGACTTAGTCATGGGCACAGCCAAGGTGCTTTGCCACTTGGCCGTGTGAGCTTCACAACCCGTTGGAACACTACTCCAAATGAATTAGCTCCATCAAACACAACACTAGGAGTCAAGGAGTATTATTTTGATTGCTTCTCCCACATATATTTTTCATTGATATACATTATGAGTGAGCTTACATGTGTACATTGAGGACAATGCATAACTTAAGTGTGGGGGGAGTTTCATAGTGCACACATCATTTCTATTGTTTTTGATTGACATATGCTCACATAGCTAATGGCGGTTCACCCTAGTTGCAATGATTGTATTCTTAAGTTTAGGAAAATTGTTAACATTGAATGTTTTCATGCTCTAGTTCTTGCCTGAATTTGTAGGAATTTTTGCCCGATTTACACTTAGTGCACTACTCATTATTTGAACTCTATTGGAAACTCATGTTCGATGTTAAAGGGTCTAGTTAGGTTTATTTTCTTGTGCTAAAAAAAAGTTTTATTGTTTATTTGAATTGTTGGGCGGAAAGAGCTACCACCTATGAAGGACGAAGCTACTCTCACAAGTCGGATATTAGTTATGCCCTAATGAGAGAAAGAGCTATCTCATAGGATGAGTGAAAGCTACCACCCGGGTAGAAAAAGCTACCACCTCGAAAGTGTGAAAGCCACCTTAGCGACCGCTTTGGAAAGGGCTACATTAGAGGATGTGTGAAGCTACTACCATCTTGTAAAATTTTTATCACTTGTGTAGATAAATAAGTCCGTTGCACTTAGAACTTTGAGGAGTATAACTGGGGGTGTTTTGAATGAGTTCACACACTTACACGAAATTCGGGTTTGTTATCCTTTTTTTGTTTCAAGTTTTTTTAGCTAGAGCATTGATTTTTTTCGTGATTTAGTGTTGAAATTTCCCTTACTTGTAGAATGCTATCTTTTTGTATACTTTGGTGAACCTAAGGCCAAGCACTTTCAATATTTTTCTTTACTGATGCATGTATCGTTTTAATGTTTGCTTGAGGACAAGCAAAACCTTAAGTGCGGGGAGTTTGATAAGTGCTTGTAGCGATATGAATGCGAGCGTTCATTCCTTATGTTGAGCATTACTTTCCTCGGGTTTTTACATTAATATGTGTTTTTTTATATTACTTTTACAGGTAGGGTTGTGAGGCCGAGTATGAAGGAAATGGGCCAATGTGGATCATAATGCACCTATTTTGGAGGAGATCTTGTTAAGGTGTCAATTACTGTAGCAATACTATTCACAGCCGGCCGAGAAACCAGAGAAACAGAGAATCCACACGGGCGTGGAAATTATCCACGCCGTGTGGAAATTCCACATGGGCGCTTGTATCGCTCCATGCCCGTGGAGTCGCTCGATTCCAGACCCTATTTAAAAGCCGATTCAGCCCCGATTTTTGGTATTCTTTTTCTCCATCTTTTTCCCCAACTTGTGAGAGGACTTCGGCTAGGGTTTCGAGGGGTATTGGCCAAGGTTTTGGGGAAGTTCTACGGCTCCGACATCGTGATTCCATTAGGAAGAAGGTTGGTAGGGGAGCTTCGATCGAGGTGTATCCTATACCGGACGAAGGAATCTTTGGAAGACGAGTAGATGACTCTCCACAAGACCATCGACACGATCATCAAGGGGGTTTCTTTATGGATTCATTGCTTTTACATTCGATTTCTTTGATTGTACTAAGCTCCATGGAGAGCTAAACCAATAGTGGGTACTTGGATGATTGCGAACCCTAGGATATATTCGTTTCATTGAACTTCTTTATTATGCTTTCAATAAATTGATGTTTATTGTGAGTTCCAACCTTGAATGCTTGATTGTATGAACATTTCCCCTAGAGTGACACTAGGGTTGAGAGTTCTTGTTGGTAACCTTGTGAGTGAGTGACACACCACTAGCGTTAGACAAAGCTAGGTTGGAGAGGGTTGAGAGGGTGAGTCGAGAGGTACAGGAGCGTCCCCTTTCCCCTCCGACGTGATAGATTCTACCTCCATTCCTCGAGTTCTTTGCAGCCATAATGAAGTGAATGGTCTAAGGGATGAACCTCCGGTGGGGCCTAGTTGCGCGTGCAATGGAGTGAAGCGTTGAGAGGATCTTAGTATCTAGGGCTTAATTGTGGCTAGGGACCTTCCTTCTGGACCAAAGGGTTAGGTCTATATTTAGGAAGAGATTTATCACTTGGAATCCCTAGAGCTCATTGCAACTCTATGCGAGTGCGAGGTGTTGAGATTGTTCGATTTCTCCTGCGGGACATGTATAGAGTTAGGCATAGTTGACCTTTGATTTGGGACTATATATGTAAGGATTTCCACGACTCACCATTGCATTGATTAGGAAGCATAATAGAGAGTTCTTACACATGAAGTGATCATCCTAGGTGAAGCATTATCCGAGTACCCCATTCTTTATCGATTGCCTTACCCTCTTCTTACTTTTGTTCTTTCACTTGTTGTTTTTATTGTTGAGAATTGAATCAATTTCACACTTATCACTATTGATATTCCACATAGCTAAGAATCAAATTAAGTATTTTTCAATCCCTACTCCCTGTGGATTCGACCGCGCTCACCCGGGATTATTACTTCGACAAGCCCGTGCACTTGCGGGATATAAGCAAGGGGATCTTGTCATCAAGCATCGGTGTTATCTTGTGTCGGCTCTGCTACTACTGCTGGTGGTGCATAATCGAATGGTGCTAGTAGATCTTGTTATGGTGAGGCTGGTAGGGCCAGAGGGTCCGAGGTCTCCTAATGAAAGGCGAGGACGCGTCTCACTCTAATAACTGAAGTGTGGTGTCAAGATGCGCCATCATCCCTATGTACTGCGCAAACTGTATTGCTCGGACCTCAGCGATCTTTGTCAAAAGTACACTCACAACACTCTCGAGTCTCACAAAATGACCATGGGTTCAAGAAAGAGTGAAAATGGGTACCTTACACCAGGGTGTCTCATGTGTTGTAAGGGGTGCCCAATATATATCGGTGCAAACTGAGGCTCAGGAACTTGCCGTGTATCCTCCGCTACATCCTCTCCACCCTCAGTGGTCCCTAGGGTAGACATAGCCAGAATGTATGCTCCAGGCCTATATCTGTGTACTAAACAAATCATCCTAATCATATCGAGTCCAAGAGAGGAGGGAACGACTATCTTTTTGGCATCTCGGATAGCATCCAGAAGACCCATCCCTAGGATGAGTCTAGTGGCGTAGGGTCCAGCGAATAATACTCCCACTCTCTCATGCTAACCTTGGTGCCTCATAAAGTCTGCCATTATGTGCCCCAGGTGAATTGGCATGTTCCGGACCATGGAGTTTAGATAGAGTAACTCCTGCCAGCTTAAAACACCTGTGTTGTTACCTCGGCCATTCAAAGATCTGCTAAGAACTGAGTGCAAAAATCAGTAGCTCGGGCTCGGGACAAACATGAAGCCTTAGGCACTCTCGGTTTATACCGCCTCGCCCACATAATACTCTGTGATGCTTGCTCGTGGGGTCGTGGGTGCTAGGGTAATCCGTGGGCAAGTGTCCATACTCTTTCTTTTATCTATGTATGCTTTGTCATACAAGCCCATACTAACCGAAAATTCAATTACACTCATGCTTTCAAGTGACATCTCGAATGCTCATGACTATACAACACCAATGATGTCAAATCTCCCATACGGCTGATTGAACTCGAAGGACACCAATACCTCCAGCTTCAATGTGCGGATAGCTGGCTCTTGAATCGACAATAATCTCCTCCAGCTTTCCACGGCTAATAGCTCATCAATTTCATCGACTAACTCATAACCTCACTAAATATCTCTCAGCACACTCAAGTCCACAAAACAAGACTATCCAAACCTGAGCCTTGTTAACCGCTCAAATCGAGACTGATGCTTGGGATTCGAGAATTCAATGTATGCCAACTCAGGTGAAGTCTCCCTGGGACGCTTTCCTCTTACTTCTTTGATCTGTAAGCCATATCTACAAAATTTAATAGTATAATAGATCAAGAGTGTTCACAAAATAATACCGCAAGAATCCACATGGCCCTGTGGAAATTCCACATGCCCCTGTGAATCAGTGGGACCTGAAAACCGCACGGTTGTATGCTATATATTCAAAAAACACATGATCAAAATGTTCCTAAACCCCTTCTAGACATGCAATTACCCTTCTAGAATAAAAACCAAGCATATTCACCCACAATAATCTAATAAAAGTAAGTAATTGCGAAGAAAAGTGGGATTGAAGGATTACCGATAAGATGAGTTAAAACTTTGAAAATGGCCCGGAAATCTAGTAAGAATCCCTCTAAGATAATGGTACAAAGTTGGGAGAATGATCAAGAGTGTTTTCAGAGAGATTTATAGTGCAATGAAGAGGAGACGCGAAGAGATTTTAAGGAAAACTGGGGTCTATTAGAATTCTGCACATCCACATGGGTGTGTGGAAATAACCCATGGCCATATATAGCTTCAGGAAAGCATCCACAGGCGCAAACGCACGTTCTTGTGCACTCTCACGATAACACTCTGATACTCTAAACACTTCCACACGAGTGTGCATAAAATTCCCATGCCCATGCGCCTGACCCACAGGGGTAAATGCACGCCCCTGTGCCTTCTCTGTCCAACCGAGAAAATTCTCTAAGGGGGTGTTTGGTTCAGTGTAACTGTAAATACAGTGGATTTCTAGTTACAATGTAACTGAAAATCTATGGATTTTATAATACAGTGCAGTCAAATCTAGTGTTTGGTTAGATGTACTGTAGATGTTGTATTATAGGATTTTGTATTTGATAAGGGATATTTATAAATTTGAAATTTAAAATTTTTTTACATTATAAATATTTTAATGATTTTAAGTACCGTATTAATTAATTTAACTATTAATTTTATTATTAAATTAGTTATTAAATTTATTAGTATATTTATTTATTTATTTATTTTATTATATTTTATAATTTTTACCCTAAACCCTAAACCCTAATGATTTTAAGTACAGTATTAATTAATTTAACTATTAATTTTATTATTAAATTAGTTATTAAATTTATTAGTATATTTATTTATTTATTTTATTATATTTTATAATTTTTAAATTTAATTTTTAACCCAATAAAAATAGTATTTTGAACTTTTCATATATTTTTAGCGTGTTATTAATGATTTTAATTATTGCATTAATCATTTTAACTCTTAATTTTATTATTAAATTAATTATCAAAGTAATTATTAAATTTATTATTAAATTTTATAATTTTTCACTCCACAAAAATATCCATAAATGTGCAATCATATTTGTTTTTCTTTAATTGGTCACATATAGGTCATAAGTTATGCATTTGAAGAAATTTACAGATAAGGGATTTGGTTTTACGCCCAATTTGGCCGTAAAATAAAATCCCTCATTGGATGTAATATGAGTTACATTGGTTTTTGAAATCCTGTGAACCAAACACTGGATTTCAGAAAACACAGTAACTCAAGTTACATGTAACTCAAAAACTCTCCAAACAAACACTACCTAAGTGTTTCACACGCTCGTGTGTAAATTCAACACGGCCGTTCATCCTTACTGGGCAATTCACAGGGGTAGACACACTCCCCTATGTCTTGTCGGGATGGAGGAGAAATTCTCTGCGGAGAACCACACGGGCATGTGAAAATTACCGACGCCAATGAGTTTGTTGACAGAATGATCCACAGGAGCGAATCCATGACCCTGTGTCCTCTCAAGAAAACTCTCTAAGTCTCTGTAGGGAAACACACGCCCGTGTATAAATTCTGCATGGGTGTGGACCACCACAAGGTCACTCATAGGGGTGAGTCATGCCCCTGTACCATCTCTAGATGAGCTTTGACCGAAAACGCACACCCATAAGGAAATTCCACACAGGTGTGTCTTTTCTTTGGACACTTAGAAAACTTTGCAGTCTCTGTAGAAAATTCCTGAACACAAATATACACTCAGAGCCTGCCTAACAATGCTATTTTAACCATAGAAAACACAGAAAACATGCTCAAACAACTAAGATCCTTTGCCACACTCGATTAGGCACATGATAACACCACAATATCCATGAGAAAATAAATGCAAAAGCATCTAAGAATCAAGACATCAACACTTAAAGCCTTATTCATGCAAACACTAAACTAAAAACTAGAAAAACAATAAAGACTTGGGTTGCCTCCCAAGAAGCACTTGTTTAACGTCACTTAGCTTGACATACCTTGTCTTAGCTCACAGGGGTTCATAGATGAAGGTTTCCCTCTTACTCATGACTTGGAAAGCACAATGAACATAGTCTTTTGAGGGTATAGGGAGAGTTGCCGAGCTTGGTACCACTTAACAAGGGTTCGTCAACCTTGTTCTATTCTTGCACATTCCCAACAACCTTAGGGCATTTCTTGTGGTCTCTCCTTGCCCGCTTCATCTTCCAGAGCACCTTCTTCATGATTCTTGGAGTAGAAGGTACTTTCTCCTATAGACCAAGCATCATTACTTCTTCATTATCCACCTCTTGATCTAGAAACCCCTCGTACGGGTCCGGATTGAACATTTCCTACACATAATCATCAATTATCTCATCAGTAGTGTCAAGAAAATCCAGAGTATCATCAAAGTCAAGAGAATATCGCATGGCTTCGGCGAGGCGGTATGTGAGCTTATCATCTCCAACCCTCAGTGTCAACTCCCCGCCGTCCATGTCGATTAATTCCTTGGAAGTGCGCAAGAATGTCCTCCCAAGTATCAAAGAAAAATCTACGTCCTCGTCGACATCCAACACTATGAAGTCTTCAAGAAATATATACTTGCCCATCTTGACAAGTATATCTTCAATGATGCCCCTCGGATGTCTCACTGTTCGGTCTGCCAATTACAATGTCATCCGAGTGGTCCTAGGCTCTCCTAAGCCTGGCTTCTCGAAAAAGGTACCTGGCATGACGTTGATACTAGCCCCAGAGTCCACCAATGCCATTTCTTCACCCATATTACCAATGTTGCATGGGATGATGAAGCTTCCGGTATCTTTCTTCTTATTTGGCATATTCTTTTGCAACATCCCCGAATAAGTGGCATCTAAGATCACCGATGCACTCTCCTCCAACTTTCTCTTGTTGGTCAATAAATCTTTCAAGAACTTAGCATCATATAGAGGCATTTGAGACAATGCCTCCACAAAAGGAATGTTGATGTGTAATTGCTTAAATAGACCCAAGAACTTCTTGTATTGCTCATCATTTTGGTCGTTCTTCAATCTTGAAAGATAGGGAATTCTCAGCTTGTAAGGTGGGGGTGTCACCTCTTTCTCCTTGTTTGCTCTCTCCTCGACCTTTATGACCTCGGGTGCTTCAACATTGGTCTTCTCAATTGGAAACCTATCTTGAACCTCACGACCACTTCTTAAAGTGATCGCCTTTACATGTTCTCTTGGATTAGTCTCGACACTACTCGGTAGGCTTCCTTGTGATCTCTCTGATAGAGACTTCACAATTTGCCCCACTTGATTCTCTAGATTGTACAATGAAGCGGTGTGGTTACGAAATATAGCTTTGACCGACTGAAGTTGATTATTCGATGTCTGAACAAATCTGGTTAAAGCTTTCTCCAAATCATTCATCCAGGTCTCCAAACCTGAAACACGATTCTCCATGTTTGGGGCTTACTGTTGTTGTTGGAAACTAGGTGGTGTTATGGCCTTCTTCTGTCCTTGGTGGTTTCTCCACGAAAAGTTGGGGTGGTTCTTCCAACCCGGATTGTAGGTGTTGCTATATCGATTACCTTGTCCTCATGGCATTACCCACAAAATCGACTTGCTCAACTAAAGCTACATCACCAATAGAAATAGGGCAATCGGTTGGAGCATGTCCTTCCCCACAACATGTGCAATTAGTGATGGCCACCAATCTATTAGAAGTTAGAAGGTCTAACTTCTTGCTCAATGATTCCACTTGGGCCGCCAAAGAAGTGACTGCATCGATTTCGTGGAGTCTGGCTACTTTCTTTGTTTTCCACGCGTTCTACTGGTAGCTATTCATGGCCATTTCCTCTACCAACTTTTGGGCTTCTTCATGGGTCTTGTTCCTCATTGTACCTCCTGCGGCAGCATCTAGAAACTGTCTTGTACTTGGATTTAACCCGTTGTAAAAAGTTTGAATGATCATCCAGTAGGGGTAACCGTGTTGCAGACACTTCCACATGAGGTCTTTGAATCACTCCCATGTCTCAAACAATGATTCGTGCTTCATCTTTATGAATTAGGATATCTCAGTATGAAGCCTTACTCATTTTCCCTAGGGAAAATATCTCACAACAAAGGCTTCGACCATTTTATTGCAAGTCATGATGGATTACTTTGGCAATGAATGAAGCCACTGCTTGGCTTTTCCTTTGAGAGATCATGGGAAAGCCCTCAATCTGATAGCATCATCCAATGCTCCATTAATCTTTAACATATCACAAACTTCCAAGAAGTTGTCAATATGATTGTTCGGATCCTCATCGGCCAAACCATTGAACTTTGCAGACTATTAAATTATTTGGATGAATGCCGGTTTCAGCTCAAAGTTCAGAGTTATGATCGGGGGTTGCACAATATTCGATTGTGTGCCCAAAACTGAAGGTCTGGCATAGTTAAAAAGTGTTCTTTGTTGCTCATCCTGTTCTTCCATATTATCTGACCCTTGAAATTATACTTCAGCTCGGATTGACAATTCTTATACAGGTTCTTTTCCCTATCTTCTAAGTGCACGCTCAAGCTCAGGATCTCCTTTAACAATTTGTGAAGGGTTCCCTTGGGTCAAAAGGATGATAGAATAAGAAAATGTGAAATAGAATGAATGGTGAATAGCTAAAATAGCAAAGTGCAAAGTATCTCTACAGGCCCACTCCCTGGCAATGGTGCCAAAAACTTGATAACGTCCTTTGCGTGTGACCCGCAAATGCACGGGTTTGTTGAAGTAATAAATCCCAGGTAAGTGGGTATCATATCGACAGGGAGTAGGGAATAAAAATACCAAGATTACTATCTAACTAAGCGAAGACGGAATAATTATTTTGTTTATAAAATGTAATGAAAGTAAGAATAAAAGAAACAAGAAAGAGAGAAACACAAATAGATGAGAGGTAAGTCAATTGATAGAAGTGGGGTACTCGAATATTGTTCCACCTAGGACAATTACTTCAAATATAAAATCAACTATTATATCTGCTAATTGACGCTTAATGAGTCATGGAAATCCTTAAACACAGGTGATAAGTGCTTGTGCGATGTGAATGCGAAGCATTCATTCCTTATGTTGAGCATTACTTTTGTCAGGTTTTTACACTAATTGTGTGTTTTTATGTTACTTTTGTGCAGGTAGGGTTGTGATGGCAAGTATGAAGAAAAGAAGCCAATGTGGATTACAATGCACCGATTTTGGAGGAAATCTTGCTAAGGTTGAAACGCGAAGACATAGGTCGATGTGAGATGCTAGAGTGTGTGCCAACATCCTCGTATTCGAGTTGGCACATCCATTTGGAGGGGCACAAAGGCAGTCACACTCGAGCATTCCGACTTATACACATACAACAAGAGCTTCACCAACGTGCCTATCATTGAAGATGCAAGTGATCCATGACGTGAACGTGTGCCCGTTTACGTTACTCCGATGAAAGTATGGATTCGGGAAGCCTACTGTAGCAGAGCACTGCAGCAACACGGTGGAAAGTACTGTAGCAATATTGTTCACAGCCGGCCGAGAAAACAGGAGTTCAGAGGATCCACACGGGCGTGTGGAAAATATCCACGCCCGTGTGGAAATTCCCCACGGGCGCATGAAGCATCCACACCCGTGTAGTCGCCCGATTCCAGCCCTATTGAAAACCGAATCAGCAACGATTTTAGTATACTTTTCTCCATCTTTTCCCCAACTTGAGAGAGGGCTTCGGCTAGGGTTTCGAGGGGTATTGGCCAAGGTTTTGGAGAGGTTCTACTGCTCAGACATCGTCATTCCTTCGGAAGAAGGTTGGTAGGGGAGCTTCCGTCGAGGCGTATCCTATACCGGACGAGGGAATCCTTGGACGACGAGTAGAGGACTTTCCACGAGACCATCGACATGACTACCGAGGGGGTTTCTTTATGGATTCATTGCTTTTACATTCTATTTCTTTGATTGTACTTAGCTCCATGGAGAGCTAAACCCCTAGTGGGTACTCGGGTATTGTGAACCCTAGGATGTATTTGTTTCTTTGAACCTCTTTATTATGCTTTCAATAAATTGATGTTTATTGTGAGTTCCAACCTTGAATGCGTGATTATATGAACATTTCCCCTAGAGTGACACTAGGGTTGAGAGTTCTTGTTGGTAACCTTGCGAGTGAGTGACACACCACGAGCGTTAGACAAAGCTAGGTTGGAGAGGGTTGAGAGGGTGAGTCGAGAGGTACAGGAGCGTCCCCTTTCCCCTCCGACGTGATAGATTCTACCTCCGTTCCTCGAGTTCTTTGCGGTCATAGTAGAGTGAATGGTCTAAGGGGTGCACTTCCGCTGGGGCTTAGTTGCGTGTGCAACGGAGTGAAGCGTTGAGGTGATCTTAGTATCTAGGGCTTAATTGTGGTTAGGGACCTTCCACCTGGACCAAAGGGTTAGGTCTATAATTAGGAAGAGATTTATCACTTGGAATCCCTAGAGCTCATTGCAACTCTATACGAGTGAGAGGTGTTGAGATTGTTCGATTTCTCGTCCAGGACATGTATAGAGTTAGGCTTGACTTTAGATTTGGGACTATGAAATTAAGGATTTCCACGACTCACAATTGCATTGATTAGGAAGCATAATAGATTGTTCTTGCACTTGAAACAATTATCCTAGGCGGAGCATTATCCGGGTACCCCATCTTTATCGATTGCCCTACCCCTTCTTTACTTTTGCTCTCTTTCTTGTTGCTTTTATTGTTGAGAATTGAATCATTATCACACTCTTTATCATTGATCTTTCGCATAGCTAAGAATCAAATTAAGTGTTTTTACTCCCTACTCCATGTGGATTCGACCACGCTCACCCGGGATTATTACTTCGACAAACCCGTGCACTTGCGGGATATAAGCATGGGGACCTTGTCAAGTTTTTGGCGCCGTTACCGGGGAGTAGGTGTTTAGAGATACTTTGCACTTTGTTTTCTTAGTTATTTCACCATATATTCTATTTCATATCTTCTTATTCTATCATCGTTCTGATTTTCTTTTTCTTTCTTTTTGTTGCAGCTCCAGGTTATGACCCGAGGGAATCCATCAATATTGATTGAAGGAGACCCTGAGCTTGAACGTACACTTAGAAGAAAAGTCAAAGAACCTGTGGAAGAACAGCATAATTCAGCTGATTTGGAAGGAGAGGAATCTGAAAACATGGCAGGAAAGAATGAGCAACAGCGAACACTATCCGACTATGCCAGACCTTCAGTGTTGGGGACGCAATCAAGTATTGTGAGTCCTCTGATTACAGCTCAGAACTTCGAGCTAAAGCCGGCATTCATCCATATGCTGCAGCATTCCGCACAATTCAACGGTTTGGCCGATTAGGATCCAAATAGTTATATAGAGAGCTTTCTCGAGGTGTGCGACATGCTAAAGATAAATGAGGTTACGGATGATAGTATCAAATTGGGAGCCTTCCCATTTTCCATGAAGGGGAAAGTGAAGCAGTGGCTATACTCATTACCTAGAGCATCAATCACTACATGGGAGGAGATGGTAGAAGCTCTTCTAGCCCATCATTTCCCTCCCGAAAAATCAGCAAAGCTTAGGAATGAGATCTCGTCCTTTGTTCAGTTGGAATTGGAGTCTCTATTCGAGACATGGGAAAGGTTCAAGGAGCTCCTGAGAAAGTGTCCGCAACATGGATTTCCGGAGTGGATGATTGTTCAAACCTTCTACAATGGTTTGAACCCGAGTACAAGGCAACTCTTAGATGCGGCAGTAGAAGGTACCTTAGGTAGCAAAACCCCCGATGAGGCTCGTCAATTAATTGAGGAAATGCGGTTAAATAGTTACCAATGGAATGCTAGGGAGAAGAAAAAGTTGGCTGGTATCCATGAAATCGATGCGGTGACCTCATTGGGGGCACAAGTAGAGAGTCTGAGTAAGAAGCTAGATCTCATAGCTTCGAATAGAGTTGCGGCTATGACCAATTGCATCGGTTGTAGTGGAGGACATGCTCCCTCCGATTGCCCGATCTCTTTTGGTGATGTTTCTTTACTGGAAAACGTTGACTTTGTAGGTAATGGCATGAGACCTCAAGGGAACCCATATAGCAATACTTACAATTCAGGATGGAAGAATCATCCCAACTTTTCATGGAGTAACCAAGGACCACAGAAGGCCATGGGGCCACTGGGTTTCCAACAACAACAACAAGCACCTCAAGTGAAAAACAGAATTTCAGGCTTGGAAACCTGAATGACGGATTTATAGAACCAGTTGGCTAGATTTGTTCAATCTGCAAATACACTGTTTGAATCAGTCGAGGCTACACTTCGCAACCACACCGCCTCTTTGCACAACCTTGAAAATCAGTTGGGGCAAATTGCGAAGTCTCTCTCTGAAAGGCCACATGGAAGTTTACCAAGCAATACGGAAACCAACCCTAGAGAACATGTGAAGGCGATCACTTTGAGAAGTGGTCGTGAGGTTGAAGGAAGGCTTCCAAGTGAGAATCCGAAAGAACACGCACCCGAGGTTGTGTAGGTTAAGGAGGGAGCAAAGAAAGAGAAAGAGGTGGCATCCCCACCTTTCAAGCCAAGAATCCCTTATCCCTCTAGATTGAAAAATGACCAAGGGGATGAACAGTATAAGAAGTTCCTAAGTTTATTCAAGCAACTCCACATCAACATTCCTTTTGTAGAGGCATTAGCTCAAATGCCTAAGTACGTGAAGTTCCTTAAAGACTTGTTGACCAACAAGAGGAAGTTGGAGGAGAGTGCTTCAGTGGTGCTAGATGCTTCATGCTCGGCGGTGCTACAGAAGTACATGCCGAACAAGAAGAAAGACCCGGGAAGCTTCATCATTCCATGTAACATCGGCAACCTAGGTGAGGAAATGGCATTGGCGAATTCAGGGGCAAGTATCAATGTCATGCCATATACTTTTTTCCAAAAGCTAGGCTTGGGAGAGCCTAGGCCTACTCGGATAACTTTACAATTGGCTTGGGAGAGGCATCATTGAAGACGTGCTTGTCAAGGTGGACAATTACATTTTTCTGGTTGACTTCGTAGTGCTAGATGTCGATGAGGATGCGGATGTACCCTTGATACTTGGGAGACCGTTCTTGCGGACTTTCCAAAGCATGGATTGACATGGACGGCGGAGAGCTCACATTGAGAGTTGGAGATGACAAACTCACTTACCGCCTTGCTGAAGCCATGCGGCATTCTCTCTATTTTGATGACACTATGTATTTCCTAGACACTACTGATGAGCTTGTTGATGAATGCATGCAGGAAATGTTCAACCCGGATCCATATGAAGGTTTTTTTGACCAAGAGGAGAGTAATGAAGAAGTAATGATGCTTGGATCGACTGAAGAAGTAACATCTACTCCGGGGATATTGAAGAAGGTACTCCGGAAAATGAAGAGAGCTAGGAGACGCCACCGAAAATACTCTAAGACTGTTGGAGATGCACATGAACAAAGAAGGTTGGATGAACAATTGCTAGGTGGTCCAAAGCCCAATAATACACCCTCTACCCTCAAGAGACGTTGCACATCATTCTTCCAAGTCATGGGTAAGAGGGCGTCTTTCATTCATGGACCCCCGTGAGGTAAGACAAGGTACATCAAGCTTAGTGACGTTAAACAAGCGGTTCTTGGGAGGCAACCCAAGTGTTTACTGTTTTCTTATCTTTTAGTTTAGCTCATTTGCGTGAATAAATCGTTAAGTGTTGATGTCTGAATTTTTACATGCTTGTGCTGCAATTTTATTGGGGGTTTTTAAGTTATCGTGTGCTTTTTGAGGAATTGGCGAAAGCTTGGTCGTTTGGGTTCTATTTCATGTTTTCACTGGTAAAATTTACAAAATAGGGCAGGCTCTGAGTGTGCAAACATGTTTAGAAATATTCTGCAGAGCCTGCAGATTTTTCTAAGTCATCCAAAGAAAACACACGGGCGTGTGGGATTTCCACACGCCCGTGGGCGTATACTGCGAGCCCATCCAGAGAAGGCACAAGGGCGTGCGGCTGCCCCTGTGATCGACTATGCGAATATCGCACGCTCGTGGGTAATTTCCGCACGGGCGTGTGAATTCCTGCAGAGTTGGGCAGATTTTTCCCGAGAGCACACAGGGGCGTGGACTCGCCCCTGTGGGTAACCTTGTGAACCATGCACGGGCGTGGGTAATTTCCACACGCCCGTGCGAATCTATGCAGAGGAGTTCTCTCCATCCCGAGAAGACATAGGAGCGTGCGGTTGCCCCTGTAAATTGGACATGTGAATATCCACACCCGTGGGGAATTTCCGCACGGGCGTGTGTAACACTTAGTATTTTTCTCGGATATCCAGAAAAGCCACAGGGGCATACGGCTGCCCCTCTGATTCGGGAGCATGGGCGTGGATGTTTTCCACACACCCGTGCGAGAGCAGTCAGAGTCAATGGGGACAGGGGGCGTGCGCATGCCCCTGTAGTGTTTTTGGAGTGAGGACGCACGGGCGTGGATAATTAACGCACGCCCGTGTGATTACACAGAACGCCAAGGGTCGATAGTTCTCTTTAAAAGAAGAATAGTTTCTCTCCCGATTCATAACTTCTATTCGTCTGAAAACACTTTCACATCACTCTCCTCTTAAATAGCGCCAATTTGGGAGAATTTTAGCGAGGTTTTCTGGCCGATTCTTCACTTTTTCTTATCATCTCGTCGGTAAGCCCCATTTCTCATGATTTTCGCCAATTGAATGTTTCCATCGATTAATATGGTTGTAAATGGTTCGTTTCTTCAATTAGAACGATGATTTATGTCTAGAACCAAGTTAGAAGCATTGTTGATTTGTATTTTTGGATTTTTGAAGCGTGGCCGTGCGGTTCTCACGCCCCGTGGATCCACACGGGCGTGCGAAAATTCCACACGACCGTGTGGATTTCTGCAGCATTGGTTTATCAACTTGTTTAATCAATTTTGTTTAAATCTTACAGATTATGGCACCTAGGTCAAAGAATCAAGCTGATAAAAGACCACGTGAGTCATATCCTAAGCCCTAGGGCATGCAGTTTGCAATTCCAGAGCATCAGGTTCGCTATAAGCACCTGTCGAGGCTCCGTTTTGGGCAGACTCGATTTTTAAACATGACTATATTGCGAGATCTGCAGTAAGGAGAAGAGTTTGCTGATGAGATCGAGGATCTCATTTCAGAAGTTGGTTGGTGGCAGTTGCTGATGATTAGAGCCAGCTATCCGAGAGTTTGCACTGGAGGTACTTTCATCATTCGAATTCAATAGATCGTATGGGAGCTTCAACAGTGTGGACACCATTCAGTTCAGAGTATTTGGACACCACCATAGCTTGAGCATCACGCAGTTTTCACTACTACTTGGCTTGTATGAGGAGGCATTCACAGATACAGAGGAGTATTCACAGTTACCGACTGATTATCCTGGAACCTTGACCCCGCAGAAAGCTTACAGAGTGTTATGTGGTCAAGGTCAGTACGAGCCAGGGGTGTCCAAGGCCATGTGCCTTTCTCGACCTGCATATAGATACTTGCATGCCATTATGAGTAGGTCGGTGAATGGTCGTGGTGATAGCACTGGTGTCCTGAGCCGTCAGGAGCTACTGTACTTGTACTCGATGGTACAGCGTGTACCGATTCATTTAGGGCACATCCTGGCAGAGTACATCAGACATCAAGGACACTATGCTAGACTGGGAGCAATCTTCTCGGGCCCCTACATTACGAGATTAGTGTTAGGCATAGGTCTCTTGGATTCGATTCGCGGGGCCGAGAAGACGAGTGTACCTGCTCCCCTGAGTCTAAAGACAATGCGGATGATGGGCATGGTCCGTAGGGTTCGGACAGGGATTTTTGCTTTAGTACTACCAGCTCCAGTGATAGCCGAGGATGAGGATGATGAAGCCGGAGCATCTCAGCCAGCTCCCGAGCCTCAGCCAGCAACGATGGAGACCGAGGCACCTCCAGTGGCAGAGGAGCCACCCCCAGTGCGTATGTTTTCACCATCTCGAGCCAATAATCACTTTGAGAGGCTCGAGAATGCTATAGGAGTGGTCCAAGCTGAGGTTACCGAGATTAGGGCTACGCAGGCCACTCAGTACACAGAGTTCATTGCGCATTTCGACATGTTACAGCAGATTTTAGAGCGAGACATCGCCTCATCATTTGTATTGCGGCCGAGGACTCCTCCAGCCCTCCATCCTCTACCCCGTCACCGGTAGACCCACTATGTGCTTCACCAGCAGCAGCAGCACAGGAGCCTGAGAGCAATACCGACACTTGATTTTTTCTTTACTTTCTTGCATTTTATTTTATTTTTCCTGTTTTTAGACTTTTTCACTCAGAAAGGATTTCCCTTCTGAGTTTATTTTCATTTTGCATCATCGAGTTGTATTCATTGCTTTATCTTTTATATACGCTCAATTTATTTTGTCTTTATTGAGCTTCACTCAACCCCCTCGTGTATGCGTGCAGATGGTCTTATCTTCTTGGGAATTGAGACTTAGTCATGGGCACAGCCAAGGTACTGAGGTACTTGGCCATGTAAGCTTCACAACCTGTTGGAACCCTCCTCCAAACGAACTAGCTTCATCAAACGTCACATTAGGAGTTAGGGGAGTATTGTTTTGATTGCTTCCTCCACATTTGCTTTTGAATGATTTACATTTTGTGTGAGCTTGAATGTGTACATTGGGGACAATGTACAACTTAAGTGTGGGGGAGATTTTCATAGTGCACACATCTTTTCTATTGTTCTTGATTGATATATGCTCACATAGCCAATGGCGGTTCACCTTAGTTGCAATGATTGTATTCTTGAGTTTAGGAGAATTTCTAATATTGAATGTTTCCATGCTCTAGTTCTTGCCATTGAAGAAGCAAGTGATCCACGACGTGAACGTGTGCCCGTTTGCATTACCCCGATGAAAGTATGGAATTGGAAGTTATTCGGGCTACATCAGAAAGGGTAGAACTCAGAGCAACATTGTAGTATGTATCGTAGCAAGATCTGCTCACACCGCCGAGAAACCAAAGAAATAGAGAATCCACACGGGCATGTGGAAATTATCCACCCCCATGTCAAAATTCTGCACGGGCGTGTGGAGCATCCACGCCCGTGGAGTCGCCCGATTCCAGCCCTATTTAAAGCCGATTCAACCCCGATTTTTGGTATTCTTTTTCTCCATCTTTTTCCCCAAGTTGCGAGAGGGCTCGGCTAGTGTTTTTGAGGGGTATTGGCTAGGTTTTTTGAGAGATTCTATGGTCTCGATATCGCATCATCGTTTGGAAGAAGGTTATTGGGAGAGCTTTCGCTCAAGACCCGATCCCGGGCGAGGTGTATCCTAGGCCGGACAAAGGATCCCTTGCGACGAGTAGAGGAATCTCGACAAGACCATCGGCACGACCATCGAGGAGGTTTCTTTATGGATTCATTGCTTTTACATTCTATTTCTTTGATTGTACTTAGCTCCATGGAGAGCTAAACCCCTAGTGGGTACTCGGGTATTGTGAACCCTAGGATGTATTTGTTTCTTTGAACCTCTTTATTATGCTTTCAATAAATTGATTTTTATTGTGAGTTCCAACCTTGAATGCTTGATTGTATGAACATTTCCCCTAGAGTGACACTAGGGTTGAGAGTTCTTGTTGGTAACCTTGTGAGTGAGTGACACACCACGAGTGTTAGACAAAGCTAGGTTGGAGAGGGTTGAGAGGGTGATTCGAGAGGCACAGGAGCGTCTCCTTTCCCCTGCGGTGTGATAGATTCTACCTCCGTTCCTTGAGTTCTTTGCGGCTATAATAGAGTGAATGGTCTAAGGGATGAACTTCCGCTAGGGCTTAGTTGCGCGTGCAACGGAGTGAAGCATTGAGGTGATCTTTGTATCTAGGGCTTAATTGTGGTTAGGGACCTTCCACCTGGACTAAAGGGTTAGGTCTATAATTAGCAAGAGATTTATCACTTAGAATCCCTAGAGCTCATTGCAACTCTATACGAGATTGATCGATTTCTCCTCTAGGACATGTATAGAGTTAGGTATAGTTGACTTTAGATTTGGGACTATGAAATTAAGGATTTCCATGACTCACCATTGCATTGATTAGGAAGCATAATAGAGGGTTCTTGCATTTGAAACAATTATCCTAGGCGGAGCATTATCCGGGTACCCCATCTTTATCCATTGTCTTACCCCCTTCTTTACTTTTGCTCTCTTTCTTGTTGCTTTTATTGTTGAGAATTGAATGATTATCACACTCCTTATCATTGATCTATCACATAGCTAAGAATCAAATTAAGTGTTTTTACTCCCTACTCCCTATGGATTCAACCCCGCTCACCCAGGATTATTACTTCGACAAACTCGTGCACTTGCGGGATATACACAAGGGGACCTTGTCACACACAACGAGAGTTAGACAAAGCTTGATTGGAGAAGGTTGAGAGGGTGAGTCGAGAGGTACAGGAGTATCCCCTTTCTCCTCCGGTGTGATAGATTCTACCTCCGTTCCTCGAGTCTTTGTGGTCATAATAGAGTGAATGAGCTAAGGGATGACCCTCCGCTGGGGCTTAGTTGCGAGTGGAACGTAGTGAAGCGTTGACGTGATTTTAGCATCTAGGGCTTAATTATGGTTAGGGACCTTTCTTCTGGTCCAAAGAGTTAGGTCTACAATTAGGAAGAGATTTATCACTTAGAATCCCCAGAGCTTAATGCAATCCTTCTTACGAGTGTAAGGTTGAGAGGTTGTTGAACTTCTCTTCCGGGACATGTAAAGGATTAGGCTTGGTGAACCTTAGATTCAGAGCCATGAATTAAAGGATGTCCCTGACTCACCATTGCATTACTTACGAAGCATAATAGAGAGTTCTTGCACTTGAAACGATTTTCCTAGGCGGATCGATACCCGGGTACCCCATCCTTATTGATTGCCTTACCTTCTCCTTTACTTTTGCTCTCTTTCGGGTTGCTTTACTTTTGAGAATTGAATCTTGTCACACATATCACTATTCATCTTTTATATAGTTAAGAAGCAAGTTAAGTATTTTTATTCCCTTTTTCCTGTGGATACGGTACCTAACTCACCTGGGATTTATTACTTCGACAACTCCGTGCACTTGCGGGGAGCATTGCCAAGTTTTTTGTGCCGTTGCCGGGGAAAAGGCGTTTAGAGATACTTTGCACTTTTCTTTCCTTAGCTATTCCTTTATCCATCATATTTCATATTTTCTTTTCTATCATTATTCTGATTTGTTTTCTATCCTTTGTGCAGCTTCAGGTTGATGACCCGAGGAAACCCCTCAATATTGATTGAAGGAGATCCCAAGCTTGAAAGAACACTTAGAAGAAAAGGGAAATGACCTGTGGAAGAACAATCTAATCTAGCTGATTTGGAAGTTGAAGGGTCGATAATATGGCAAAACAGTAATTAGCAAGCAGAGACACTCTCTCGATTATGCTAGACCCTCGCCTGGGAACACAATGGAGTATTGTGCGACTCCCCAATTACAGACTCGAAATTTCGAGCTAAAAGCCCAGCATTCATCCACATGTTGCAGCAATCCACATAGTTCAATGGTTTGGCCGATGAGGATCCAAACAGTCACATAGAGAATTTTCTCAAGGTGTGCGATATGCTCAAGATAAATGCGGTGACGGATGATGCCATCAAATTGAGAGCCTTCCCATTTTCCCTAAAAGGGAGAGCAAAGTAGTGGCTACATCATTACCTAGAGCCTCGATTACTACATGGGAGGAGATGGTAGAAGCTTTTCTAGCCCGTTATTTTCCTCCTGGAAAATCTGCAAAGCTTAGGAATGAGATCTCATCCTTTGTACAATCAGAATTGGAGTCTCTATTCGAGACATGGGAAAGGTTCAAGGAGCTCCTGAGAAAGTGCCCACAACAAGGATTCCCGGAGTGGATGATTGTTCAGACTTTTTACAACGGGTTAAATCTGAGTACAAGACAACTCTTGGATGAAGCAGCAGGAGGTACCTTAGGTAGCAAGACCCCTAATGAGGCTCGTCAACTTATTTAAGAAATGGGGTTAAACAGCTACCAATGGAATGCCAGGGAGAAGAAAAAGGTTGCACGTCTTCATGAGATAGATGCAGTAATTTCATTGGCGGCGCAAGTGGATAATTTGAGTAAGAAATTAGATCTTCTAACTTCAAATAGAGTGGCGACCCGTGAGTACTTCGTACTCGGGTGTGGTGGAGGACATGCTCCCCTCCGATCGTCTCGATCTCTATCGGTGATGCATCTTCGGTTGAGAACGTTGATTTTTGTAGGTAATGGCATGAGGACTCAAGGAAACCCATATAGCAATACCCTACAATCCAGAGTTGAAAGAATCATCCCAATTTCTCGTGAGTAACCAAGGTCCACTAAAAAGGCCATGGGGCCACCGGTTTCCAACAAAAAGCCCCGAACGTGAAAAACAAAGTTTCTGGTTTGGAAACCCGAATGAATGATTTGGAGAAGGCCTTGACTAGATTTGTGCAATATTCAAATACAAGGTTTGAATCAGTTGAGGCTACACTTCGCAATCACACCGCCTCTTTGCATAACCTTGAAAATCTGTGAAGCGATTGTAGAAGTCTCCTCGAGAAAGGCCACATGGAAGCTTGCCGAGCAATACCGAGACCAACCCCTAGAGAGCATGTGAAGAGCATCACTTTGAGAAGTGGTTGTGAGGTTGAAGGTAGTGTTCCGGGTGAGAAGCCAAAGGAACACGCACCCGAGGTTATAGAGGTTGAAGAAGGAACATGCAAAGAGAAGGAGGTGGCAACCCCACCTTTCAAGCCGAGAATCCCTTATCCCTCTAGATTGAAGAATGATCAAGGGGATGAACAGTACAAGAAGTTCATGAGTTTGTTCAAGCAACTCCACATCAATATTCCGTTTATCGAGGCATTAGCTCAAATGCCTAAGTATGCGAAATTCTTGAAAGACTTGTTGACTAACAAGAGGAAGTTGGAGGAGAGTGCTTCAGTGATTTTAGATGCATCTTGCTAGGCGATGTTGCAAAAGAATATGCCGAACAAGAAGAAAGACCCGGAAAGCTTCATCATTCCATGTAATATTGGCAATCTAGGTGTAGAAATGGCATTGGCGGATTCGGGGCTAGCATCAACGTCATGCCATACACTTTCTTTTCAAAAGCTAGGCTTAGGGCGAGCCGAGGGTCCCCACTTGGATGACTTTGCAATTGGCGGACCGAGCGATTGCGACATCCGAGGGGCATTATTGAAGACGTGCTTGTCAGAGGTGGACAAGTACATTTTTTTCCGGTTGACTTTGTAGTGCTAGACATCGATGAGGATGCGAATGTACCCTTGATACTTGGGAGACAGTTCTTGCAGACTTCCAAAGCATTGATTGACATGGATGGTGTGGGACCTAAACTTTGAGAGTCGGAGATGACAAGTTCACATACCGCTTCTGTGAAGCCATACGGCATTCTATTGATTTTGATGATTACTTTTGTACTTTTCTAGACACTACTGATGAGATTGTTGATGAATACATACGTAGAAATGTTCAATCCGGACAGTATGAGGGTTTGTTCGACCAAGAGGAGGAAATCGAAGAAGTAATGATACTTGGTTCGACTGAAGAAGTACCGCTCTACCCCGGGATCTTGAAAGAAGGTGCTCCAAAAGATGAAGAGCGCAAGGAGAAGCCATCGAAAAATCACTCAAGATCGTTGGAGGTATGCGTGAATCGAACGAGTGAACCGCTTTCTGGTAGTCCCAAGCCCGACATTTCACTCTCTACTCTCAAGAGACTTTGTTCATCATGCTTTCAAGCCATGGGTAAGAGGGCAACTTCCATCTATGAACCCCCTTGAGGTAAGACAAGGTACGTCAAGCTTAGTGACGTTAAACAAGTACTTCTTGGGAGGCAGCCCAAGTGTTTACTATTTATTCTAGTCATAGTTTATTTTGCATGAATAGCTTGTTAAATTTTTGTGTCATCATGTTTAGATGCTTGTGTTGTGTTCATTTTGGTAGATTTCTGTATCATCGTGTGTTTTCATGTGGATTTAGCAAAGATTTATTCGTTTGAGCTTGTTTCTATTATTTTTCACTCGGTAATTGTTGAATAAAAGCAGGTGTTCGAATGTGTAAATACGCTTAGAAAAATTTTTGTGAGCCCTGCAGAAGTTTTTCAAGTCATCCGAGAGACAAACACGGGCGTGTGGAATTTCCACACGCCCGCCGGGTCTGAATACACGAGCTCATCTCAGAAGGCACGGGGCGTGGACCTGGGTCTCAGTGAGCCTATCTGCGATTATCGCATCGGGTGTGCAGAGAAATTACCGCAGACCGGCATGCGCTGATTCATCAGAAACTTGGGAATTCTTCCCGAGAGCACACAGTGGGCGGACTCGCCCCTCGTGGAAACCTGTGACCAACGCAGCAAAGGTGTCTATTTTCCTCCGCACGCCCGTGTGGATTTCGGCACGATCCCTTCTCCATCCTCGAGAGCGTCATGGGGCGTGTGAATGCCCCTATGAGTTGGGCCTCGTGATTGTCCACGTCGTACGGAATTTCGCATGGGCTTGCAAAACACTTTGTGATTTTCTCTCGGTTGACGAGAGAGCACACGGGACGCGCGGCTTCCCTCAGTGCGTCGGGAGACGGGCGTGGGTAATTTCCACACGCCCGATCGAGTGTTTTTCAGAGACAACAAGAGCTATCCCGACGATACAGCAGTGGGCGCTCCTAGCCTTGTGGCTCTCCATTGTGGAGACACACCTGGCATGTGGAATTTTCCGCACGCGTGCGAGATATACTGTAACTCCAAGGGCATGAGTTCTTTTTAAAAAGCTTGTTTCTCTTCATCTACATCCTCTCCACTCTCTTCGAATACTCTAGCATTGTTTTTCCCGACCTCGCATCGCCGATTTTTGGAAGATTTTTTACTTGGTTTTTCTGGCTCTATTCCTATTCTCATCATCTCAACTCATCGGTAAGCCCCTATATTTGATTTTCTTTTCCAATTCTTGATTCTAATCGATGAACTTGCTAAGAATGCTTCGTTTTTGCAATTAGAGTGTATGAGCATGCTTAGAATGAAGTTAGAAGAGTTTTAGAAGTTTTTTGTTGGATTTTTGAGGCGCGGCCGTGCGGTTCTTCACGCCTTGTGGATCCACATGGGCGTGCGAAAATTCCCCACCACCATGTGGATTTCTGCAGCATCATTTATCTAGCTTGTTTGATTGATTTCCTTTGAAAATTTGCGTGATATGGCACCCTAGGTCAAAGAAGCAAGCGGAGAAATGGCCGCGGAGTCATCCTCCAAGTCCGAGGGCATGAGTTTCACTATTCCCCGAGCATCGGGATCATTTTTGTGCGTCTGTCGAGACTTCGGGTTCGGACATCGAGCAACATTCTCGCTACCGACTGATTATCCTGGAGCTTTGACCCGTCAGAGAGCTACCGAGTGCTGTGTGGTCCGGGTCAGTACGAGCCGGGGGCGTCCAACACCACGTGCCTTTCCCATCTTGCCTACCGATATTTAGACGCCATTATGAGTAGGTCGGTGAATGGTCGTGGTGACAAAGACATGTGTTTTGAGTCGGCGGGAGTTTTTTATCCGTATTCGATGGTGCGAAACAGACACCGATTCATCTCGGGGCACATCCTTGCGAGTACATTCATCATCGTGGGGCATTATGCTAGATTGGGAGTGATCTTCTCGCACTCCTCACATTACTATACTAGTCATGGGCATGGGCCTCTTGGATGTGATTCGCGGGGCTGAGAGGATGAGTACTCCTCCTCCCCTGAGTCTAGAGACGATGAGATTGATCGGGTATGATCCGTCGAGTACCTGACGGGGTATATGCCCTTGGTTCTATCCACTCTAGAGATAGTTGAGGATGAGGTTGATGATGAAGAGGCTTCTCAGCCTGCCCCTGAGCCTCAGCCGATGCTGATGGAGACTGACGCACCTTTGGCGACAGAGGACCCACCCCCGCTATGTATTGTCTCCAGAGTGCCGTTGGTGTAGTATGGGCAGAGATCACTGAGGCACGACCGGAGATAGCAGAGGTGCGTGCGACGCAGGCCGCACAGTTCATAGAGTTCATGGCGCGTTTCGACGTTTTACAGCAGATCCTTCAGAGAGACGCTGCTGCACCTTTTGTACTGCGACCGTGCATCTCCTAAACGCCCCTGCATCACCATCATTGGACCCACCAGCACCTTCTGATCCAGCACCAGCAATAGAGGAGGCAGAGCGTGGCGCTGACACTTGACTTGCTTTTATTTCTACTTGCATTTTATTTTGGACATGTTATACTCAGAAAGGACTTTCCTTCTGAGCTTATTTTCATTTTGTTGTCTCGAGTTATGTTTCTTGCTCTATCTTATATATACTCGAGTTTTATTTTTTTTTTATTGAGCTCTACTGAACCCTCTCGTGTATGCGTGCAACTGGTCTTCTCATCATGGGAATTGAGAACTTGTCATAGACACGGCCAAGGTGCTTCGACACTTGGCCGTGTGTGCCTCACAACCCGTTGGAACATCACCCCCAAGGATTTAGCTCCATTAACTGCAACACTAGGAGTTAGGGGAGTATTGTTTTGATTGCTTCTCCCATATTTATTCTTGATTGATATACATTATAAGTGAGCATGCATGTGTACATTGAGGTCAATGCACAACTTAAGTGTGGGGGGGGGGCCGGGAGTTTCGTAGTGCACAAATCTTTTACACTATTTTGATTGATATATATGCTCAAATAGCCAATGGTGGTTCACCTTAGTTGCAATGATGGTATTCTTGAGTTTAGGAGAATTTCTAACATTGAATGTTCTCATGCTCTAGTTCTTTCTTGAGTTTTTGGAATTTTTGCCCGAATAACATTTTGTGCACTTCTCACTCTTTAAACTCTTTTGGAAACTCAAGTCTAAGGTTAAAGGGACCAATTTTAGTTTTGTTTCTTGTGTTGTTTTACTAAAAAAAAATGGAAAATGGAAATGAAAGATGGAACAAAGTGTTTTTATCGTTTAATTGTGCTTGTTGGGTGGAAAGAGCTACCACCCATGATGTATGAAGCTACTCTCATAAGTCGGACACTAGCTATGCCCTATTGAGGGAAAGAGCTATCTCATGGGATGTGTGAAAGCTACCACCCCGGTAGAAAGAGCTACCACCTCGAAAGTGTTAAAGCCACCTTAGCGGCCGCATTGGAAAGCGCTACCTTAGAGGATGTGTGAAGCTACTACCCTTTTTAAAATGTTTGGTACTCTTTGTAGATAAATAAGTCTCTTATACCTAGAACTTTGAGGAGTATACTTTGGGTTAACTTGAGTAAGTTCACACACTTACACGATTTCGGGCTTGTTGTCCTTTTTAATTCAAGTTTTTAGCTAGATCATTGATTTTTTCGTATTTAGTGTTAAAATTTCCTTTACTATTAGAATGCTTTCTTTACATGCTTTGGTGAACCTAAGGCCAAGCACTTCCAATAGTCCCTTCATCTATGCATATAATGTTTTAACTTTTGCTTAAGGACAAGCAAAATCTTAAGTATTTGGGAGTTTGATAAGTGCTTGTGCGATAAGAATGTGAAGCATTCTTTCTTTATGATGAGAATTACTTTTTTAATGTTTTAGCGCTAATACATGTGTATTTATGTACTTTTATGAAGGTTGGGTTGTGAGGCCGATTATTTTGAAAGAAGACATTGTAGATCATTTTACGCATTATTTGGAGGAGATCTTGAGAAGGCTCAAACGCGGAGACATGAGTCAGGTTTAGAATGCTAGAATGTGTGTCAACCTCCTTGTATTCGAGCTAAAGCAATGATTCGGAGGAGCACGAAGGAAGTTACATCCTAGTATTCTGGCTTGTGCATATTTAGCAAGATCTCCACCAACATGCCCATTTATTGAAGAACCAAGACGATCTACGACGTGAACGTGTGCCCGTTTACAATAGCAAAATACTGTAGCAAGGCAGAAGAAGGAGATGACCAGAGAAGCCACACGGGTGTGTGGAAATTCCACACACCTGTGTGTTAATTCCACAAGCCCATGTGGAATATCCACAGGGGCGTGTGGAATATCAACAATGGCGTGTGGATTCCCGATTCCAGCCCTTTAAAATCTGATTTCAGCCCCGATTTGAGTATTCTTTTCTCCTTCTTTTCCCCAACTTAAGAGAGGGCTGCGGCTAGGGTTTTGAGAGATATTGGCTAGGTATTGAGAGAGATTCTACAGCTCCAACATCACCCTCCAATTGGAAGAAGGTCAGTGGGAGAGCTTTCGTCGACACTGATCTGGAGAGGTGTATCCTAGGTGGGATAAAGGAACCTTTGGATGAGTAAAGGACTCTCCATAAGACCATCGTCACTACTATCGAGGTGGTTTTCTAAGGATTTATTGCTTTTACATTCGATTTCATTGATTATAATTAGCTCCATGGAGAGCTAAACCAGTTAGTTGGTACTTGGACTGTGAACCTTAGGATGTATTCGTTTCATTGAACCTTGTTATTATGCTTTCATTAATTGATGTTTTTATTGAGTTCTAATCTTGAATGCATTGATTATATGAATACTCCCTTACAGTGACACTAGGGTTGAGAGTTCTTGTTGGTAACCCTTGTGAGTGAGTGACACACCACGAGAGTTACACAAAGCTAGATTAGAGAGGGTTGAGAGGATGAGTAGAGAGGTAGCGGAGCGTCCCCTTTCCCCTCTGGTGTGATTTATTTTACCTCCAATTTCTTGAGTTCTTTGTAGTCATAGTAGAGTGAATGGGCTAAGGGATGACCTTCCGCTGGGGCTTAGTTGCGAGTGCAATAGAGTGAAGCGTTTAAGTGATTTTAGCATCTAGGGCCTATGATAAGTGCTTGTGCGATATGAATGTGAAGCGTTCATTCCTTATGTTGAGCATTACTTTTCTCAGGTTTTTACATTAATATGTGTGTTTTTATGTTACTTTTACGCAGGTAGGGTTGTGAGGCCGAGTATGAAGGAAATAGGCCAATGTGGATCATAATGCACTTATTTTGGAGGAGATCTTGCTAAAGTTCAAACGTGAAGACATAGGACAGGTGTGAGATGCTAGAGTGTGTGCCAACCTCCTCGCATTCGAGTGAGCACATCCATTTGGAGGGGCACAAAGGCAGTCACACTTGAGCATTCCGACCTATGCATATAAGAACAAGAACCCCACCAACATGTATATTATTGAAGAAGCAAGTGATTCAAGACGTGAACGTGTGCCCGTTTGCGTTACCACGATTAAAGTATGGAATTGGGAAGTTATATAGCAACGCTGTAGCAAATACTGTAGCAGCACTGTTCACAGCCGGCTGAGAAATTAGAGAAACAGAAAATCCACACGGGCGTGTGGAAATTATCCACGCCCGTGTGGAAATTCCACATGGGCGCGTGTATCGTCCAAGCCCGTGGAGTTGCCCGATTCCAGCTCTATTTAAAGCCGATTCAGCCCCGATTTTGGTATTCTTTTCTCCATCTTTTCCCCAACTTGCGAGAGGGCTTCGGCTAGGGTTTTGAGGGGTATTGGCCTAGGTTTTGGAGAGGTTCTATGGCTCTGACATCGTGATTCCATTAGGAAGAAGGTTGGCAGGGGAGCTTTGATCGAGGCGTATCCTATACCGGACGAAGGAATCTTTGGACGAAGAGTAGAGGACTCTCCACAAGACCATCGACACGACCATCAAGGGGGTTTCTTTATGGATTCATTGCTTTTACATTCAATTTCTTTGATTGTACTTAGCTCCATGGAGAGCTAAACCCCTAGTGGGTACTTGGGTGATTGTGAACCCTAGGACGTATTCATTTTTTTGAACTTCTTTATTATGCTTTCAGTAAATTGATGTTTATTGTGAGTTCCAACCTTGAATGCTTGATTGTATGAACATTTCCCCTAGAGTGACACTAGGGTTGAGAGTTCTTGTTTGTAACCTTGTGAGTGAGTGACACACCACGAGCGTTATACAAAGCTAGGTTGGAGAGGGTTGAGAGGGTGAGTCGAGAGGTACAGGAGCGTCCCCTTTCTCCTCCGACGTGATAAATTCTACCTCCATTCCTCGAGTTCTTTGTGGCCATAATAGAGTGAATGGTCTAAGGGATGAACCTCCGCTGGGGCCTACTTGCGCGTGCAATGGAGTGAAGCGTTGAGGTGATCTTAGTATCTAGGGCTTAATTGTGGCTAGGGACCTTCTGCCTGGACCAAAGGGTTAGGTCTAAATCTAGGAAGAGATATATCACTTGGAATCCCTAGAGCTCATTGCAACTCTATGCGAGTGTGAGGTGTTGAGATTGTTCGATTTCTCCTCCGGGACATGTGTAGAGTTAGGCATAGTTGACCTTAAATTTGGGACTATGTATGTAAGGATTTCCACGACTCACCATTGCATTGATTAGGAAGCATAATAGAGAGTTCTTGTACTTGAAGCGATTATCCTAGGTGAAGCGTCATCCGAGTACCCCATCTTTATCGATTGCCTTGCCTCCTTCTTACTTTTGCTCTCTTACTTGTTGCTTTTAATTTCTGAGAATTGAATCATTACCACACTTATCATTGTTGATACTCCACATAGCTAAGAATCGAATTAAGTGTCTTTACTCCCTACTCCCTGTGGATTCGACCCCGCTCATCTGGGATTATTACTTTGACAAACACATGCACTTGCGAGATATAAAGCAAGGGTATCTTGTCAAGTTTTTGGCGCCGTTGCCAGGGATCTAGGCGTTTAGAGATACTTTGCACTTTGTTTCTTAGCTATTTCACCACACATTCTATTTCATATCTTCTTATTCTATCATCGTTCTGATTTTCTTTTTCTTTACTTTTGGTGTAGCTCCAGGTTATGACCCGAGTTAATCCATCAATATTGATTGAAGGAGACCCTGAGCTTGAACGTATACTTCGAAGGAAAGGGAAAGAACCTGTACAAGAACAGCCTAATCCAGCTGATTTGGAAGTAGAAGGATCTGACAACGTGGCAGAACAAAATGAGCAACAACGAACACTATCAGATTATGCCAGACCTTCAGTGTTGGGGACACAATCGAGTATTGTACGTCCCCAAATTACAGCTCAGAACATCAAGCTAAAGCCAGCATTCATCCATATGTTGCAGCAGTCCGCACAATTCAACTGTTTGGCCGATGAGGATCCAAACAGTCACATAGAGAGCTTCCTCGAGGTGTGCGACATGCTGAAGGTAAATGGTGTGATGGATGATGCCATCAAGTTGAGAGCCTTCCCATTTTCCTTAAAGGGGAAAGCAAAGCAGTGGCTACACACATTACCTAGAGCATCAATCACTACATGGGAGGAGATGGTAGAAGCTTTTCTAGCCCGTTATTTCCCTCCCGGAATATCAGCAAAGCTTAGGAATGAGATCTCATCCTTTATGCAGTTGGAATTGGAGTCTCTATTTGAGACATGGGAAAGGTTCAAGGAACTCCTGCGAAAGTGTCCGCAACACGGATTTCCTTAGTGGATGATTGTTCAAACCTTCTACAATGGTTTGAACCCAAGTACAAGGCAACTCTTGGATGTGGCGGCAGGAGGTTCCTTAGGTAGCAAAACCCCCGATTAGGCTCGTCAATTGATTGAGGAAATGGGGTTAAATAGCTACCAGTGGAATGCTAGGGAAAAGAAAAAAGTGGCCGGTCTCCATGAAATTGATGCGGTAACTTCATTGGCGGACCAAGTGGAGAGTTTGAGTAAGAAGCTAGATCTTATAGCTTCAAATAGAGTTACGGCCGTAACCAATTACACCGGTTGTGTTGGAGGACATGCTCCCTCCGATTGCCCAATCGTCATTGGTGATGTTTCTTCAGTTGAGAATGTTGACTTTGTAGGTAATGGAATGAGACCTCAAGGGAATCCATACAGCAACACCTACAATTCAGGTTGGAAGAATCATCCCAACTTTTCATGGAGTAATCAAGGACCACAGAAGACCATGGGGCCATCGGGGTTCCAACAACAACAACAAGCCCCTCAAGTGGAAAAATGCAAATTTCGGGGCTTCAAAACCCGAATGACAGATTTGGAGAAGCACTTGGCTAGATTTGTTCAATCAGCAAACACAAGGTTTGAATCAGTCGAGGCTACACTTCGCAATCACACCACCTCCTTGCACAACCTTGAAAATCAAGTGGGGCAAATTGCGAAGTCTCTCTCCGAAAGGCCACATGGGAGTTTACCAAGAAACACGAAAACCAACCCGAGAGAACATGTGAAGGCGATCGCTTTGAGAAGCGGTCGTGAGGTTAAAGGGAGGCTTCCGAGTGAGAAGCCGAAAGAACACGCACCCGAGGTTGTAGAGGTTAAGAAGGGAGCAAACAAAGAGAAAGAGGTGGTACTCCCACCTTTCAAGCCAAGAATCCCTTATCCCTCTAGATTGAAGAATGACCAAGGGGATGAACAGTATAAGAAGTTCCTGAGTTTGTTCAAGCAACTCCACATCAACATTCCTTTTGTTGAGGCTTTGGCTCAAATACCTAAGTATGCGAAGTTCCTGAAAGACCTATTGACCAACAAGAGGAAATTGGAGGAGAGTGCTTGAGTCTTGCTTGATGCTTCATGCTCGGCGGTGTTGTAAAAGAACATGCCGAACAACAAGAAGGACCCGGGAAGCTTCATTATTCCGTGTAACATCGTCAATTTAGGTAAGGAAATGGCATTGGCGGATTCAGGGGCAAGTATCAACGTCATGCCATATACTTTCTTCCAAAAAGCTAGGCTTGGGTGAGCCTAGGCCTACTCGGATGACTTTACAATTGGCGGACCCGAGCGAGTACGATATCCGAGGGCATCATTGAAGATGTGCTTGTCAAGGTGGACAAGTACATTTTTCGAGTTAATTTTTGTAGTGCTAGATGTCGATGAGGATGCGAGATGTACCCTTGATACTTGGGAGACCGTTCTTGCGGACTTCCAAAGCATTGATTGACATGGACGGCGGAGAGCTCACATTAAGAGTCGGAGACGATAAGCTCATTTACCGCCTTGCTGAAGCCATGCGGCATTCTCTCGATTTTGATGACACTTTGTATTTTCTAGACATAACTGATGAGATTGTTGATGAATATATACAGGAAATGTTCAACCCGGATCCGTATGAAGGTTTGTTCGACCAAGAGGAGAGCAATGAAAAAGTAATGATGCTTGGTTCAAATGGAGAGAAACATCTACCACAGGATCTTAAAGAAGGTGCTCGAAAAATGAAGAGGGCTAGGAGACGCCATCAAAGCGCCCCAAGACTATTGAGACGTACATGAGCCAAGGAAGTTGGACGAGCGATTGCTAGGGTGGTCGAAGCCCGATAATACACCCTCTACCCTCAAGAGACTTTGCTCGTCATGCTTTCAAGTTATGGGTTAAAGGGCAACCTTCATTCATGAACCCCGTGAGGTAAGAAAGATACGTGATAAGTGCTTGTGTGATATGAATGTGAAGCGTTCATTCCTTATGTTGAGCATTACTTTTCTCAGGTTTTTACATTAATATGTGTGTTTTTATGTTATTTTTACGCAGGTAGGGTTGTGAGGCCGAGTATGAAGGAAATAGGCCAATGTGGATCATAATGCACTTATTTTTGGAGGAGATCTTGCTAAAGTTCAAAGCGTGAAGACATAGGGACAGGTGTGAGATGCTAGAGTGTGTGCCAACCTCCTCGCATTCGAGTGAGCACATCCATTTGGAGGGCACAAAAGGCGGTCACACTTGAGCATTCCGACCCTATGCATATAAGAACAAGAACCCCACCAACATGTATATTATTGAAGAAGCAAGTGATTCAAGACGTGAACGTGTGCCCGTTTGCGTTACCACGATTAAAGTATGGAATTGGGAAGTTATTCAGGTCGAAGACTGTAGCAGAGCACTGCAGCAACACTGTAGCAATTATTGTAGCAGCACTGTTCACAGCCGGCAGAGAAATCAAAGAAACAGAGAATCCACACGGGCGTGTCAAAATTATCCACGCCCGTGTGGAAATTCACTACGGGCGATGTATCGATCACGCCGGTGGAGTTGCCCGATTCGAGCCCTATTTAAAAGGCTGATTCGACCCGATTTTTGGTATTCTTTTTCTCCATCTTTTTCCCCAACTTGCAGAGGGCTTGACTAGGGGTTTGAGGGGTATTGGCCAAGGTTTTGGAGAGGTTCTATGGCTCCAATATCATGATTCCATTAGGAAGAAGGTTGGTAGGGGAGCTTCGATCGAGGCGTATCCTATACTGGATGAAGGAATCTTTGGACGACGAGTAGAGGACTTTCCACAAGACCATTGACACGACCATCGAGAGGGTTTCTTTATGGATTCATTGCTTTTAAATTCAATTTCTTTGATTGTACTTAGCTCCATGGAGAGCTAAAACCCTAGTGGGTACTTGGGTGATTGTGAACCCTAGGATGTATTCGTTTCTTTGAACTTCTTTATTATGCTTTCAATAAATTGATGTTTATTGTGAGTTCCAACCTTAAATGCTTGATTGTATGAACATTTCCCCTAGAGTGACACTATGGTTGAGAGTTCTTGTTGGTAACCTTGTGAGTGAGTGACACACCACGAGCGTTAGACAAAGCTAGGTTGGAGAGGGTTGAGAGGGTGAGTTGAGAGGTACAGGAGCGTCCCCTTTCCCCTCTGACGTGATAAATTCTACCTCCGTTCCTTGAGTTCTTTGTGGCCATAATAGAGTGATTGTTCTAAGGGATGAACCTCCGCTGGGGCCTAGTTACACGTGCAATGGAGTGAAGCGTTGAGGTGATCTTAGTATCTAGGGCTTAATTGTGGCTAGGGACCTTCCGCCTGGACCAAAGGGTTAGGTCTAAAACTAGGAAGAGATTTATCACTTGGAATCCCTAGAGCTCATTGCAACTCTATGCGAGTGCGAGGTGTTGAGATTGTTCGATTTCTCCTCCGGGACATGTGTAGAGTTAGGCATAGTTGACCTTAGATTTGGGACTATGTATGTAAGGATTTCCACAACTCACAATTGCATTGATTAGGAAGCATAATAGAGAGTTCTTGCACTTGAAGCGATTATCCTAGGTGAAGCATCATCCGAGTACCCTATCTTTATCGATTGCCTTGCCTCCTCCTTACTTTTGCTCTCTTACTTGTTGCTTTTAATTTCTGAGAATTGAATCATTACCACACTTATCATTGTTGATACTGCATATAGCTAAGAATCGAATTAAGTATCTTTACTCCCTACTCCCTGTGGATTCGACCCCACTCATACGGGATTATTACTTTGACAAACCCGTGCACTTGCGGGATATAAGGAAGGGGATCTTGTCAGCCTACATATAGGAAGAGGATTTATCACTTGGAATCTCTAGAACTCATTGCAATTCTATAGGATTGAGAGATTATTCAATTTCTCCTCCGGGACATGTATAGGTTTGGCATGGTTGACCTAAGATTTGGGACCATGTATTAAAAGATCTCCACGACTCATTAATGCATTAGTTAGGAAGCATAATAGAGGGTTTTTGTACTTGAAATGGCTGTCTTAGGCGGATCAATATCTGAGTACCGCATTTATATTGATTGCCTTACCTCTCCTTTACTTGTGCTCTCTCTTTTGTCCCTTTTCCTTTTGTTTGCATAACATCTTGTTACACAAATCACTATTCAAATTCTGCTTAGTTAAGAAAGAATTTAGGTATTTTTATTCCCTACTCCCTGTGGATACGATACCCACTCACCTGGGATTTTATTACTTCAATAAACCCGTGCACTTGACGGACATACGCAAGGGGCGTTATCAAGTTTTTGGCGCTATTGCCGGGGACAGGCGTTTAGAGATACTTTGCACTTTGTTTTCTTAGCTATTCATTTATTCATTCTATTTCACATCTTCTTTTTTATCATCATTACGATTTGTTTTTCTTTTTGTGCGAGTTCGGGTTCATAACCCGAGGGACCTCCTCAATATTTATTGATGGATATCCCGAGCTCGAACGTACACTTAGAAGAAAGGGAAAGAACACAGTGCAAGAATAGTCTAATCTAGGCGATTTGGAAGTTGAAGAGGGTACGATAATATGGCTGAACAAAATAAGCAGCAGAGGACATTGTCCGATTATGCGAGACCTTGATGTGGGGACACAATCGAGTATTGTGCATTCCCCGATTACTGACTAGGAACTTAGTGAGCGAGGCATTCATCCACATGTTGCAACAATCCGCACAGTTCAATTGTTTGGCCGATGTGGATCCAAACCGTCATATAGAGAACTTTTACTGTAGCAGTCATGTAGCAAAAGTACTGATTCCGCGGCCGCATGGAAATTCCTAGCTGCCGCAGCGGGCGTGGAAAAATCCACGCAGGCGCGTGAGGGCACGTAACGAGCGCGATCTAAGGCCTATAAATAGCCATTTTTGCCCTATTCTTTTCCCGATCTTTTTTGTGGATCTTGAGGGGTGAGATGGCTAGGGGTTTAGAAGAGGAGGTCTTTGCTGGCTTTGGAGGTGATTGATCACCAGCTTTTGATCGATTCCTCCTCTGTTATAGCATCAAAGGAAGCCACCGGTGAACCCTAGCCGTGAGTGGGTCCTTCAAGGCGTCGAAGCTCTCCATCAAGGCCATCGGTTCATATATAAGGGGTTTATTTCTATGGTTTTAATGTACTTTCATTCATTGATGGTGTGTTTTTGTATGTTTGCTCCATGGAAAGCAAAAACCCTATAGGGTATTTGGGCTTGTGAACCCTAGGATTCTCATCTTTTGTGGATTTGCTTAGTGTTTCTATTTGCTTAGTGTTTAATTAAACCTTGTAGTTGATTAGATTTGCATGATTTGTTACTTTGATGTGAGAGAGGTCTCCATTAGAGTTAGAACTTCAAGGTTAAAGAGGGTTGAGAGGGTGAGTCATGAGATAGTGGAGTGTCCCCTCTCCCTTCCGATTGAGTGTATTCTATCTCCGTTCCCTAAGCTCTATGCAACCATATTTGGTGTGAGGCGTGAGATTGAGAGATTTCTCCACCGAGGACCTTGTGCAGGGGTTAGGATCCTTCGCGGGGAATTAGGGTTGGATCAATCTTTAGGAATCGGATACACCTCTTGGAATTCCTAGAGTTCTTTCTGGAGTCATATGTGGTGTGAGGTGTTGAGATTGAGCGATTTCTCCACCGGGACCTCATAGGGGACTAGTATCGGTGATCGGGAGGCCGGATCCAATTATATTTGGATTTCCATGACTTAACTTACTCATCATAGAAACACTTTGCTTATTCGGTACCTAAAACCTGAATCCTAGGGGGAGCATTGTCCGAATACCCCACTTTTACTGATTGAGATCTCCATCCATTTAACCCTTGCATATTCATCTCTGGTATTCATTTCTTCACACATAAGATCACCACACCTTTCCATTTATCATTAGGTTAGAAAGCGGAGAAGAAGTTAGTACTAGTAGCCCCTACATTCCTGTGGATTCGACTACCCACTCACGGGGGTAATTATTACTCGACACCCGTGCACTGCGGGTTTACACGCATATTTGGGCGTGTCGAGCCTTCCCATTTTCCTTAATGGGGAAGGCAAAGCAGTGGCTACACTCATTACCTAGAGCATCAATTACCACAAGGGAGGAGATGGTAGAAGCTTTTCTTACCCGTTATTTCCCTCCTAAAAAATCTGCAAAGCTTAGGAATGAGATCTCATCCTTTGTACATTCAGAATTGGAGTCTCTATTTGAGACGTGTGAAAGGTTCACGGAGCTCTTGAGAAAGTACCCGCAACACGGATTCCCAGAGTGGATGATTGTTTAGACTTTTTACAATGGGTTGAATCTGAGCATAAGGCAAGTCTTGGATGCAGAAGCAGGAGGTACCTTAGGTAGTAAGACCCTGGGTAAGGCTCGTCAACTAATTAAAGAAATGGGGTTAAATGGCTACCAATGGAATGCTAGGGAGAAGAAAAAGGTGGCCGGGCTTCATGAGATAGATCACGATAACTTCATTGGCGGCTCAAGTGGAATCATTGAATAAGAAGTTAGATGTTCTAACTTCAAATAGAGTGTGACCATGACTACTTGCAGAGTGTGGTAGAGGACATGCTCCCTCGATTGCCCGATCTCTATTGGTGATGCATCTTTGGTTAAGAATGTTGATTTTTGTGGGTAATGTGATGAGGAATCAATGGAATCCATATAGTAACACCTATAATCCGGGTTGGATGAATCTTCCCAACTTCTCGTTGAGTAACCAAGTCCCACAAAAGGCCATGGGGCCACCGGGTTTCCAACAACAACAAGCCCCAAACATGGAGAACCGAGTTTCCGATTTGGACACCCCAGTGACCGATTTGGAGAAGGCCTTGACTAGATTCGTGCAATCATCTGATACAAGGTTTCAATCAATTGAGGCTACACTTCACAACCATACCGCTTCTTTGCACAACCTTGAGAATCAAGTGGGGCAAATTGCGAAGTCTCTATTAGAGAGGTCACAAGGAAGCTTGCCAAGCAATACCAAGACAAATCCTAGAGAACATGTTAAGGTGTTCAGTTTGAGAAGTGGTCATGAGGTTGAAGGTAGGTTTCCGAGTGAGAAGCCCAATGAAAACGCACCCGAGGTCATAGAGGTTAAAGAGGGAGCAAGAAAAGAGAAGGAAGTGGCACGACCACCTTTCAAGCTAAGAATCCCTTATCCATCTAGATTAAAGAATGACCAAGGGCATGAACAATACAAGAAGTTCCTAAGTTTGTTCAAGCAACTCCACATCAACATTCCTTTTGTTGAGGCATTGTCTAAAATGCCTAAGTATGCAAAATTCTTCAAGGACTTGTTGACTAACAAGAGGAAGTTAGAGGAGAGTGCTGCAGTGATCTTAAATGCCTCTTGCTCGGCGGTCTTGCAAAAAGAACATTCAAACAAGAAGAAAGACCCAAGAAGCTTCATTATTCCGTGTAACATTGGCAATTTGGGTGAAGACATGGCATTTAGCGGACTTAGGGGAACGATATCAACGTCATGCCATACACCTTCTTTCAGAAGCTAGGCTTGGGTGAGCCTAAACCCACTCGGATGACTTTGCAATTGACGGATCGAATAGTGAGACATCCGAGGGGTATCATCGAAGATGTGCTGTCAAGGAGGACAAGTACATATTTCCTGTAGATTTTGAGTGTTGGAGATGACATGCTCACAATCCACCTTGCTAAAGCCATGCGACATTCTCTTGATTTCGATGATACTTTGTATTTTCTAGACACTACTGATGACATTGTTAATGAATATATGCAGAAAATATTCAATCAGGACCCGTACGAGGGTTTGTTTGACCAAGAGAAGGAAAATAAAGAAGTAATGATGCTTAGTTCGACTGAAGAAGTGCTATCTACTCTGAGGATCTTGAAGAAGATGCTCCAAAAGATGAAGAGGGGCGAGGGGATGCCACCAGAAATGCTTTAAGGCTGTTTGAGATGGGCATGAACAGAACAAATTGGATGTACCATTGCTAGGTGGTCCTAAGCCCGACAACTCCCCCTCTACCTTCAAGAGACTCTGTTCATCAAACTTTCAACCTATGGGTAAGAGGGCAACATTCCTCTATGAGCCCTCGTGAGGTAAGGATGAGGTACGTTAAGCTTAGTGGCATAAAACAAGCGCTTCTTGGAAGGCAACCCAAGTGTTTACTATTTTTTCTTAGTTGTTAGTTTAGTTTTTGTATGAATAACTTGTTGAGTGTTGTTGTCTTGATTTTTAGATGCTTTTGCTGTGTATTGTGTTGTGGATTTTAATGTCATCGTGTATTTTCATGAGGATTTGGCGAAGTTTAAGTCGCTTGAGCTTGTTTTTAATGTTTTACGCTGGTGTATTTTGCATAAAAGGTCAGGCTCTGAATGTGTACACATGTTTATGAAAGAGCCCATGGAGATGTATTGAGAGCTCTTCCAAAGAAGGCACAGGGGCGTGGACTCACCCTTATGAGCGACCTTGTGATTTTCGCACGCTCGTATGTAACTTCAGCACTGACGTGTGTTTTCTTGCAGGGACTTGGCAAATTATACCGAGAGCACACAGGGGCGTTGACTCACCCCTGTGAGCTACCCTGTGAAAAACGCACGATCGTGGTAATTTTTAGCACGCCCGTGTGGATCTCTGTAGATGAGCTTTCTCCATCCTGAGAAGACACAGGGGCGTGCGGCTTCCCCTGTGAGTTGGGCCTGTGAATGTCCACGCCCGTGTGGTATTTCCGCATGGGCATGCGAAACACTTAACGATTCTTCTCAGTTGGACAGAGAAGTCACAGGGGCGTGCGGCTGCCCCTGTGGGTCGGGCGGACGGGCGTGGGTATTTTCTCGCACGCCTGTGCGGATGCATTCAGAGGCAGTGAGGGGTTTCCCAAGAGCACACAGTCGTATGCATCAGCCCTTGTGAAGCTCTCTTGTGGAGGCGCACTGGCGTGGCTAATTTCTGCATGCCCGTAGGGATGTACAGAACGCCATAAGGCGCTAGTCCTTTTAAAAAGATCATAGTGTCTTCTCATTTTCACACTTCCCATTTGTCTGCAAGCACACTCACACTTTCTCCCGATTTCGTATTGCCAATTTGGAGGGAGTTTTACTTGGTGTTTCGGCCAATTCAAAGTTTTTCATCTCAACTCATCGGTAAACCCTTATCTTTGTTTTTCTTCTGAAATTCTTGACTTTAATTGATGAAACCTTTCAATTATGTTTCATTTCTATAATTAGATTGATTATACATATTTAGAACGAAGTTAGAAAGAATTTAAAAGTGTATTGTTGGATTTTTGTGGCGCGGCCATGCGTTTGTTCACGCCCTGTGGATCCACACGGGCGTGCAGAAACTCCACACGATCATGGAAATTTCTGTAGCATTACTCAATTAAATTGTTTAATCGAGTTTCTTTCGAATTTTGCAGGTTATGGCACCTTGGTCAAAGAAGCAAGCTGATAAACGGCCCGTGAGCCATCTCCCGAGCCCGAGAGCATGAGTTTTACAATTCCCGAGCATCATGTGAGATTTGAGCGGCTGACAAGTCACAGATTTGGTCAGACTAGATTTCCCGATGTGAGCACACTTAGGGAGATTCAGTCGGTAGAGGGTATGGCAGATAAGATCGTGGACATGCTTGCAGTTGGCAGCTGGGACCGTTTACTATCGATCAGAGATGCTGCCATCCGTGCACTACCACTCAAGGTGCTAGCCTCATTCGAGTTCGATCACTCGTACTCCAGTTTCGACAGCGTCAGTGCAATTTACTTCAGAGCCCTCAGACAGCGTCATAGCTTGAGCATGACTCAGTTTGCGATCTTGATTGAGTTATATGATGCGGCTTATACAGAGATAGAGGAGTATGAGGAGCTGTCCACAAATTATCATGGGAGTTTGACTACACAGCGTGCGTACACTGGATTGTGTGGACATGGGCAATATGCGCCTGGGGTTTCAAAGGTCACTTGCCTCTTCGAGTATATTCGACATCAGGGGCAGTATGCCAGACTTCGAGTGATTTTCTATAGCCTCTATATCATGAGACTAGTCATCAGTATGGGTTTAATCGACGCGAACAGAGGGGCTAAGAAGGTTACTATACCTGCTCCCCTTGGTATAGAGACACTGAGGTTGATGGGGATTATACAGAGAGTTCTGTCATGAGTATATGCTCTGATTATTCCTGCCCCGAATATAGCTAAGGTTGAGGGAGACAATGCCGGGGCTTCTCAGCCTGCTTCCGAGCCTCAGCCAACGCCGATGGAGACCGACGCATCTCCTGTAGTAGAGGACACAACCCAAGTACGCATGTTTTCACCATCTCGAGCCCATGATCATTTTGAGAGGCTCGAGAGTGCTGTGAGGGTGGTACAGACCTAGATTGCTGAGGTACGAGGAGAGATAAAGGAGGTTTGTGCGACGCAGGCCACGGAGTTAACAGAATTCATGGCGCGTTTCGATATTCTACAGCAGATCCTCCAGAGAGACATTGCCTCACCATTTATGCTGTGACCCCGCACCTCTCAGGCACCTCCTGCATCATCCTCACGAGATCCACCAGTGCCGTTCGACTATCCAGCAGAGGAGCCAGAGCGCAGTACCGACACTTGAATTTATTCTCATTTCTTTATTTGCATTTCCTTCTGGATTTGTATACTCAGAATGGATTTTCCTTCTGAGGTTATTTTCATTTTATTGTCTCGAGTTGTATTCATTTCTCTATCTTTTATTTACTCAAGCTATTTTTGTTTGATTGAGCTTTATTGAGCCCCCTCGTGTATGCGTGCAGATGGTCTTATCATCATGGGAATTGAGAACTTATCATAGACACGACCAAGGTGCTTCGGCATTTGGTCGTGTATGCTTCACAACCCGTTGGAACACCACTCCCAACAAATTAGCTCCATCAAATTCAATACTAAGAGTCAGGGGAGTATTGTTTTGATTACTTCTCCCGCATTTATTCTTGACTTATATACATCATAAGTGACCTTGCATGTGCACATTAGGGATAATGTACAACTTAAGTGTTGTGGGGAGTTTCATAGTGCGCATATCTTTTATATTAGTCTTAATTGTTATACATGCTCACATAGCAAATGGTGGTTCACCTTAGTTGTAATGATTGTATTCTTGAGTATAGGAAAATTTTGAACATTGAATGTTCTCATGCTCTAGTTCTTGCTTGAATTTTTAGGAATTTTTGCCCGATCAACACTTGTGCACTACTCACTCTTTAAACTCTTTTGGAAACTCAAGTTTTATGTTAAAGGGACTAGTTTTAGTTTTGTTTCTTATGTTATTTTGCTGAAAAAAATGGAAAAATGAAAAGAAAGAACAAAATAGTTTTGTTGTTTAGTAGTGCTCGTTGGGTGGAAAGAGCTACCACCAATAATGTATGAAGCTACTCTTATATGTCGGATACTAGTTATGCCCTAATGAGAGAAAGAGCTATCTCATGGAATGTGTGAAAGCTACCATCCTGGTACAAAGACTACCACCTCGAAAGTGTGAAAGCCACCTTAGCAGCCGCTTTGGAAAGGGCTACCTTAGAGGATGTGTGAAGCTACTACCCTTTTTGAATTTTTGTTACCTTTTGTAGATAAATAAGTCCCTTATACGTAGACTTAAGGAGTATACTTTGGGTTGACTTGAGTGAGTTCACACACTTGCACGATTTCGGGTTTGTTGTCCTTTTTGATTCAAGTTTTTAGCTAGAGCATTGATTTTTCGCATTTAGTGTTGAAATTTCCCTTACTTGTAGAATACTTTCTTTGCATGCTTTGGTGAACCTAAGGCTAAGCACTTCCAATATTTCCTTCATCTATGCATATAATGATTTAATTTTTGCTTGAGGACAAGCAAAAGCTTAAGTGTGGGAGAGTGCCTAAGCACCTTAGCCGTGTCCATGACAAGCTCTCAATTCCCATACTTACAAGACCATCTGCACACATTCACGAGGGGGTTCAGTGAAGCTCAATAAAACAAAAACAACTTGAGTATATAAAAGATAAGGCAATGAGTATAACTCGAGACAACAAAATGAAAATAAACTCACAAGGAAAGTCTTTTCTGAGTATAGAAGTCCAAAATAAAATGCAGAAGTAATGAAATGAAAAGCATAGTCAAGTGTCGATATCGCAAGATGTCAGTCCTATTGCCACTGCTCGGTACTCAAAAGGTGCAGGTGGATCAGGTGATGCTGGAGTAGGTGATGGGGGTGCCAGAGATGCCAGGGTTCTCCGAGGTCTCAGAATAAATGATGAGGCAATGTGTTGCTCAAGGATCTCCTACAGCGTATCAAAATGTGCCATAAACTCTGTATATTGTGAGGCCTGTATAGCCCGGACCTCAGGAACCTCTGTCTATAGTACCCCACCACACTCTCGAGCCTCTCAAAGTGATCACAGGCTCGCGATGGTGAAAACATGTGTACTGGGGGTGGGTCCTCTGTCACAGGAGGTGCGTCAGTTTCCATCGATGTCGGCTGAGGCTCGAGAACAAGTTGAGAAGCCTCGGCAATGTCATCATCGCCCTCTGCTACCTCCGGGGTGGGTGTAATCAGAGCATATACTCTTGACTGAACTTTACGTATGATAAGTACTTCTGTAATAAGAATGCGAAGTGTTCTTTCCATATGATGAGTGATAAGTGCTTGTGTGATAAGAATATGAAGTGTTCTTTTCATGTGTTGATCATTACGTTTCATGAGTTTTAACGCTAATATGTGTGTATTTATGTTACTTTCACGCAGGTAGGGTTGTGAGACCGATTATGAGAGAAAGAAGCCAATGTGGATCGTAATGCACCAATTTAGAGGAAATCTCGCTAAGGCTCTGACGCAGCAGGATATAGTTGAGGACTTGTTTAGTCTATGAATACCCAAGTCAACAACGAAATGGAAACCTAAATCTTGTTTAGTCTAAGAATACCCAGGAATTTAGAGGAAGAAACATATCAATTTTATTTCAAATTCAAGCTGCCTTCCTAGCCCGAAGGCTTACAAATAAATAGACTAACAAGAAACACTCAAATTGAAATAAATAAAAAATTTTCCAAAAATAGAAAATTCGCGATTGACACCATAGAATAAAAATTAAAAAACAAACATAGAGAATGCCAAAAATGGCGTCTCAATCAGAGATCTTCAGCCCAAGATATCGATAGAGGAAATCTTTCCATAAACCGCAAAATTGTTGTTTTCGAGGCCCAGATGATGGGATTTGGGCGAAAAAGTGTGTGACTCACGAGTTTGTACAGTAAAGAAGTGACCTTTGCTTGTTCACCTATTTACCATCTAATGGGGTCCTCTGATCACCAAAATTACCTCTTTAGGAAAATTATGAAAATGACCCCGCCTAGGTCATCGCATCCCACTTGTCCAGGTAGGCGCAAGCTAGCCCATCAATCAGGTCCACATTAGGTTCAAACGCGAAGACATAGGTCGGGTTCAAGATGCGGGAATGTGTGCCAATCTCCTCATATTCGAGTTAGCACAACTATTAGGAGGGGCACAAGGGCAGTCACATTCAAGCATTCTGACTTGTGCATATAGAACAAGATCTCCACCAACAAGTCCGCTACTAAAGAAGCAAAGTGATCCATGATGTAAACGTGTGCCCGTTTGCGTTACCTCGATGAAAGCATGGATTCAGGAGTATTTCGGGCCGGTACTGTAGTAGGTAATGTAGCAAGAATACTGTACCAGCACTATTCACAACCGCCCGAGAAAACAGGAAAGCAGAGAGTCCACACGGGCGTGTGGATGGAAATTCCACACCCTCGTGTGAAAAATCCACAAGGGCGCTCGCATGGGCATGTGGATTCCTGATTCCAGCCCTTTAAAAGCCAATTTTAGCACAATTTCAGCATTCTTTTCTACATCTTTTCCCCAACTTGAGAGAGGATGGCGGCTAGGGTATTGAGAGTTATTGGCTAGGGCTTTGGAGAGGTTCTACAGGTCTGACATCGCGTGCCATTTGGAAGAAGGTTAGTGGGAGAGCTTTCGTAGGCACCGATCCGGCGAGATGTATTCTAGGCCGGACAATGGGACGCTTTTGATGAGTAGAGGGCTTTCCATAAGACCATCGTCACGACTAACGAGGGGGTTTTCTATGGATGCTTTGTTTTTACATTCGATTTCATTGATTGTATCTAGCTCTATGGAGAGCTAAACCCCTAGTGTGTACTTGGGTATTTGTGAACCCTAGGATGTATTCGTTTCATTGAATCTCTATATTATGCTTTCAACTAATTGATGTTTTTTTATGAGTTCCAATCTTGGAGTCTTGATTGTATGAATACTCCCCTAAAGTGACACTAGGGTTGAGAGTTCTTGTTGGTAACTCTTGTGAGTGAGTGTGATTGCTTCCCCGCAAGTGTACGGGATCGCCAAGTAATACCTCGTGTGAAGACACGAGGATCGTATTCCACGGGGCTAAGGATCTCCTATTAATCCTTCTCGAGCTATTATCTAGCGTAAGATCTCAAGTGATGGATTTTTACTCTACTAGATGTAATTAAAGCTAAAACAAGATTATGACAAAATTAGAGAGAACAAGCAATAAGCAAGCAAGAAAATCAATGAGATGCAAAAGCCTATGGATGAGGATCCCCTTGAGTGGTTATCATGCAACATGGATGATGATCTAAAGATGCAAGGGTAAAATGGACCATGAGATTCCAAGATTAGAACAACCCTAATTTCTCGGCGATTGAACCCTAATCCTATACAAACATAGATAGGAATTTCTTCCAAATCCACATTCCTACGAATGCATTGAGTACGAGGAAATCTCACTTAGGATAAAACCTACTCTTCTTCGTATTAAACCTACATGGAGGGCTACCAAACACCTGATTTCTCACCGTGATGATACAAGCATCCCCTTTTAATCCATTCAAGACCTAATACATGCGAGCAAGTTACATCTACATGCATCATTCATAAAAGAGCTACGGATTTCTCCTTGGTGTAGCACTTAACATGAAAACAATGGATTAAATCTCAAAATTACCCAAGCATGGAATTAACAAGTTTTCATCCAACATACATGATAAAACCCCACCAAGGTTCACCAACACCCGATGGCCTTGGGGGTTTAGTGTGTCATCATCCTACAACAAGAAATACAAACAAGCAAAACATGAAACAAAATCATAAATGACACTCCCTAGATGAAATGGTGGAGGAGGAGGTCAAGAATGTGCCGAATGATGCTTTCCCCGCCAAAGGAGTGCCAAATGATGCTTCCTCTAGTTGCGGGTCTCCTTCCTTTAAATCGTGGTAAATGTCCCCTTGAATGATGTTGCCTTCTTGCCTTGAGAGTCTTGGACCTTGGGCTTGAATGATCTTCTAGCTTCCTTTCCCTTCTTCTCCTTCCCAAGGTCGCCCAAAATCTCCCAAGTGATCTCCCCAAAATCGGCCAAGAAAAGGTCCAGCCAAAAAGTCCCTTGTTCTGCCCTAAAAGTTGGTATTTATACCATCCCAAGGCATACGGGTCATATGGGGGTCATATGGGGGTTCGTATAGCACTGAAAAACCCTAGATTCACAATCCATACGGGGTACATACGGCCCCCATACTGGGTAGTATGGAAATCTGGGCAAACACTCCAAATCATTCCACTGCTACAGTGCATACGGCCCCCATACTGGGTAGTATGGGGGTAGTATGAAATTCCTGTTTTCTTCTCTTTTCGCCCAAATGATATCTTCTTGTTCTCCATGGCTTCCTTATGCCCTACAAAGCAAATAATAGACGATTAAGCGCAAAATGGGCATTAAACCTAACAAAATACATGCAAAGTGAATACGATATATACATGAAAACATCCACATTTAGACACTTATCAAATATCCCCACACTTAAGCGTTGCTCGTCCCCAAGCAATCAACTCATGAAAAACAAAGAGACTGAGAAGTGGCTAAATGCATTACCTCTGGCATCAAGTAAATATAAGACTCCAAAAGCAATGGACAATGATACATAGATGTTGAGTCATAGTCAATAAGCATAATAAAAATATCCTATCTCACCCCTTATATGTCTGTGCCATGTAAGTGAATCTTATATCTCATATGCCCTGATCTAGTCTAGCCTAAGGACTTCAATCAGTACAGCTCTAGATGCTAATCACTCCACTTACAAAGAATACTAAGTCTTAAACTACTAAGTGCTACTTCAATGGCCAAGTAAGATCCTTCTAAATCTATAGCTCGAAACTAAATCCACTTTCATCTCAAACCCTTTGGTAGGTACTCATATAGATCACTAGAGTTTATATTTTAATTTCATCATTCATTTTGTTCCTTTTTTTTTCCGAGTCCGACTAACGTAGACTGCACCAACATCATTTTGAAATCTTTCTGGAGGGTGCACATGCTGGTTAGGCACAAGAGCCACCCAACTACTCGATTACAGTCTACATAGACGCATTCATGCTTCAGAAGCAGAGGAATACTGACATAGACTCATTTTTTTCTTTTTTTCTTTTTCTTTTTCATTTATTTCATTTATTTCTTTTTTTTTTCACATTCACCCTAGATCATATCTTCAGAGTACTCTACATGGCACAAAACTAGGATTAGCTCAACAAGACTTAGAAGTTCTTAAGAGTCCATTGAAGGAAAGAACTTAGTGTTCTTAGGCCAAGTACTCAAAGTAGTGTGTTACGCATACAAGAGAGTTAGAGAGTAGTCACATTGGCTATTCCCAGGGCATCGACAAAAAATCAGTGCACATGACAATACTAGGTGTAAAACAGGATTCAATAAAAGCAAAGAAACAAGTAACTCACATCAGTCATTAGTCCAAGCTAAAAGAACCTTACAAGAATGAACAAAGCCATCATAGGTAACACTAGCATGTAGCAAATGATCCTAATGCATGAAATACACCCATCCCCACACTTAGTGTTGTACAATTCCCTCAATGTACACTAATCATGAAAAGCATGCAAGATGAAGCAATGTAAATAATAAAGGAGGGTGATAACGAACTCCCCGGTTCAACTTGTGCTCATCGTGAGGTAGGATGTGAGAAAATGTGTGGTGAGCAATACATGTCCCGTCCGACCTCCATTAAAACCAGGAAAGCTCACCAAATTCCCTTAATGCCCTGCGAGGCAAAAAGGGGACATCATCATTCCACAAAGATTTAAAAATACAAGCACAAGGGGAAAACTAGAGAGTAGTCAACAAAAACACAAAGATGAAAATAAACTAAAGTTCGACAACACAAGTCAGTAGGGTAGAACCATGCCAACTTAACAAAATACAAAACAAAGCAAGCAAAAGTAAACAATATTTGTCCAAGCTCCAACAAGCTGCTACTCATCACAATCTAGTGCTGGTGGTGGTGGCATGGTGGTAGAAGAAGTGGCCACAGCGTGCGAGGATGAACCATAGTAAGAGGTGAGGAAACAGTGAAGATCTGCCTCGAGCCGGCGCTGTCCCTCAATGATCTGGTGAAGCTGGCCACGAATCTCACGCTGCTCCTGATGCACAGCCTGAACCTCGTCCTCAATCCCCCTCAGTCTCATGTCAAAGTCAGGTAAAGATGTAGCGCCGGGGGTAGGAGCAGGTGGACCTTCAAGGTCTAACTCTGTGTGCTGAGTCTGTCGCTGACTAGACTCACCAGTGGCCTGGTGGCATGTGGGTCGGCCACGCGCGATCACCAAGCCTATCGCCCGTATGTGGGTTGGTCCGAGGGGTACTGTATCTCCTACAATGGTCATGCCTCACGTCTGCTCAAGTAAACCCATGCCATGGATCAATCTAGTCACATAGGGCCAATAAATATAGCTCCCAATCGTGTATACGAGCCCTGGTGAAGAAATGTATCGGTGACAAGGTGGCCAAGGTGAGTAGGCCATCGCTCGAAGATGCCATACATCGTATAAATATTGGCTTGAGTGACAACCCCCTTGCTATCGGCCCAACCCCAAATAGATCGAGCAATCAAAGCATGAATGAATCTTTGTGCCGGGTCAATCATGCGCGAGGCCTTTTGTGTTTGATCATCACCCGCCAAAGTCGCCCAATAGTTGCTTCTACCCCCTCCACTTGGGAAACCAAGCTTAAGACGTTTACCGGGATAAACTCATCATCATAGATCCCCAAGTACTTGGCAAAATCCAAGTGGTGCATAGTACGCTTACTCCCAAAAGCTTGAAAATGGATGGTGACAATTTTCCTATTCCACACAGAATCTCCATCTTGTTGTGCCTCAAATATACTCAAAACTTCCAAAGTTAATTGACGAAAAGTTGGCTCGTTTGTGGCAAAAAGCTTGTCCCAACAATTTTTTGATAGCCATTCCCTTACTTGACTTGCAATCCCAAGGTTCTCCACAAGTCCCCACTCAAGGTTGCACAATGTTCCAAATGGTTTTGTTTTCAGTCGATCATATCTCTCTCGATGATGGGATAACTTGAAGACGGGCTCATCAGGTGTAGAAGAGGGCCCGGTGGTCCTTGGGCGCTTGGAGGCGAGCCGTTTTGTGTTAGGCATCCCTACAATGAAGATAAACTTTGTTCAAGCTCATAGGGATACAAGATAACGCAAAAGAAAATACTAGAGATAGAGGAAACTCGTGAAAAATCAAATTTTTAAGGTCATACGGCCGTATGGGGGCCGTATGGTCACTATTCATGCGGCAAGAGTCTCCCTTATATTCAAAGCATCGAAAATTTTTTACATAAATTTGAAGGAAACTACATCCATGACATTCACATCATTCAACCCAAGCAAAATGCTAAAGAAATCCCACTCAAAATCTCCAAGAATGCCCAAGAAATGAGAAAGATAAAACTAGGGCATAGAAAAAGCATACCGACAAAATCTTGAGAAAACGAGCTTTAAACTTGGGAAAAACCACTAGATCGACGTCTCCAATGAGTGAGAAGAAGGTTTAGGAGGAAAAATGATGAGATTTGGTCAAGAATTGAGTGAGAATGAAGAGAGAAATTCGGTGGAGGATGAGAGAAATGAGAGAATGGAAGAGAGAGAGTGAGGATGCGGGTTAAAAAGGGGGGGCGTCCCATACGGCCCCGTATGGGGGCCGTATAGGTCGAGAGGCCCTCTCGGCCGAGAGACCTAGCCCGTCTCAGATGGCCCTATATGGGGGCCATTTGAGGGGCCGTCTGAGATGGCACAGAGCCACGGGTTGGCTCTGTGTTCGTCTCAGACGGCCATCATACGGCCCAATAAGACCGTATACCCTTTAAACCCATTTAAAACTTCGAAAACCTGCCCCAAATGATGAAAAAAATGATATAGGAAGCTCGAAGACTGCTCCAAAAATGAATGAATTGAATAAAACGACGATCTAGCGTATGAATTTACACATAAACATGAGTTTCTCAAGAAGTTGCACAAGTACACCACAATTAAAACGATGAGAGCACTATGCCAAGTGTGTGAGCATGAACTTATTCAAAAGTAAAACAAGTCTAAGAAATACGAGAATTGAAATGAACTAAGAACTAAAATATGAAAAATGCAAGAAAACACCACCGAACACTTGGGTTGTCTCCCAGGAAGCGCTTGTTTAACGTCATGAGCCTGACGTACTTTTCTTACCTCACGGGGGCTCAAAGAGTTTGAAACCACCCCCGGTTTCCTTTGTAGCATTCTTTCTTCCCGGTAAATTCAGTGACAACATTGAAAAGACCTCAAATTGCTAATGAGTAGAGAGGGGTGAAAAATTTACCTTTCCTCCATGAGATGTGGGGTGATGAAGCTTGTTACCTTTCTTCTTTCTCCCATGAATCTCCCCCCATATCTTCTTCACAAATGACTCTTTTTTCTCTTTTTCCTAAGCATTAGTGCAGGACACCCTCTCTTTTGGTTGCTTCAAGTTATGAATTTGAGGATGGTGGTGAGGTTCTCCTTGTTCTTCATTCTCCAACTCCCCCAAATACTCATCCAAAGGTTTTATAGAGAGTACCTCCTACACACAATCAGAAATCAATCTATCAGTTTCATCAATGAAGTAAAGTGTGTCATCATGATCTAAAGAGTGTTTCATGGCAGCCGGCAAAGCGTACACCACTTCCTCTTCTCCGACTCTTAATGGTAGCTTCCCTCCTTTCAAGTCAATTAAGGCACCTGATGTGCTAAGGAATGGTCGGCCAAAAATCAATGGTATCTCCACATCTTCATCTATGTCCATGATGACAAAATCCACGGGAAAAACAATTTTGTCCACTCGGACAATTACATCTTCAACAATCCCAAGAGGTTTTCTTGTTGAACAATCCGCCAATTGTAAGGTCATCCTCATGGGCCTCAACTCATCCAAGACAAGTTTCAAGTACATGGTGTAGGGCATGACATTTATGCTAGCCCCCGAATCCGCTAGAGCATTTTCTTGGACTCCACCTTCAAGCATGCACTAGATAATGAAGCTTCCCGGGTCTTTCAACTTTTGTGGGAGCTTCTTTTCTAGAATAGCGGAGCAATTCCCCGTAAGTGCAATCGTGCCCTTTTCCTCCAACTTCCTCTTGTTCGTGAGGAGCTCTTTTACAAACTTGGCATATTTCGGCATTTGAGTCAATGCTTCAACTATCGGGATGTTCAAATGGAGTTGTTTGAAGATGTTCATGAATTTTTTGAAGTGAACATCCTCCTTCTCATGCTTCAATCTGGTTAGATAAGGGATTGGAGGTTTATACTCGGATGATTTTGTTGATCCTTGTTGTTGGAGCTTGGCATTTCTTCCCCGATTTTTGTCTTCAATATTTTCTTCAACTAGCTTGGGGTCTTCCCCGGAGGCTACCCCACATTTCTTGACACTTGGGTCAACCTCGACCCTTGTCTCCACCTGCCTCCGGCTTCTAAGAGCAATGGCCTTTAAGTGTTTGGCAAGGTTCCCTTGCGTATATCCCGCAAGTGCACGGGTTTGTCGAAGTAATAATCCCGGGTGAGCGGGGTCGAATCCACTGCGAGTAGGGAGTAAAGACACTTAATTCGATTCTTAGCGATGTGGAGTATCAACAATGATAAGTGTGATAATGATTCAATTCTCAACAATTAAAAGAACCAAGTAAAAGAACAAAAGTAAGGAGGAGGTAAGGCAATCGATAAAGATGGGGTACTCGGATGAAGCTTCACATAGGATAATCGCTTCAAGTGCAAGAACTCTCTATTATGCTTCCTAATCAATGCAATGGTGAGTCATGGAAATCCTTACATACATAGTCCCAAATCTAATGTCAACTATACCTAACTCTATTCATTTTCCGGAGGAGAGATTAAATAACCTCTCAACCTCGCACTCGAATAAAGTTGCAATGAGCTCTAGGGATTCCAAGTGATAAATCGCTTCCTAATTATAGACCTAACCCTTTGGTCCAGGCAGAAGGTCCCTAGCCACAATTAAGCCATAGATACTAAGATCCCCTCAACGCTTCACTCCATTGCACATGCAACTAGGCCCCAGCGGAGGTTCATCCCTTAGACCATTCATTCTATTATGGCCGCAAAGAACTCAAGGAACGGAGGTAGAATCTATCACGTTGGAGGGGAAAGGGGACGCTCCTGTACCTCTCGACTCACCCTCTCAACCCTCTCCAACCTAGCTTTGTCTAACACTCGTGGTGTGTCACTCACTCACAAGGTTACCAACAAGAACTCTCAACCTAGTGTTACTCTAGGGGAAATGTTCATACAATCAAGCATTCAAGGTTGGAACTCACAATAAACATCAATTTATTGAAAGCATAATAAAGAAGTTAAATGAAACGAATACATCTAGGGTTCACAATCACCCAAGTACCCACTAGGGGTTTAGCTCTCCATGGAGCTAAGTACAATCAAAGAAATCGAATGTAAAAAGCAATAAATCCATAAAAGAAACCCCCTCGTTGGTGGGTGTCGATGGTCTTGTAGAGAGTCCTCTGCACGTGAGTCCAAGGATTCCCTCGTCCGGGTATAGGGATACGCCTGAGCGGAAGCTCCCCTACCAACCTTCTTCATCAGGAATGACTATGTCGGAGCCATAGAACCTCTCTAAACCTTGGCCAATACCCCTCAAAAACCTAGCCGAAGCCCTCTCTCAAGTTGGGGAAAAGATGGAGAAAAGAATACGAAAATTGGGGCTGAATCGACTTTTAAATAGAGGTGGAATCGGGCAACTCCACGGGCGTGGACGCTACACGCGCCCGTGCGGAATTTCCACACGGGCGTGGATAATTTCCACACACCCGTGTGGATTCTCTTTTTCTCTGATTTTTCTGCCGGCTGTGAACAGTGCTGCTACAATACTTGCTATAGTTCTCTGTTACAGTATTCAAGCTGAATAACTTCCCAATTCCATACTTTCGTCGGGGTAACGCAAACGGGCACAGGTTCACGTCTTGAATCACTTGCTTCTTCAATGATATACATGTTGGTGGAGCTCTTGTTCTTATATGCATAGGTCAGAATGCTCTAGTGTGACTACTTTTATGACCCTCCAAATGGATGTGCTCAATCGAATGCGAGGAGGTTGGCACACACTCTAGCATCTCACCCCTGTCCTATGTCTTCGCATTTGAACTTTAGCAAGATCTCCTCCAAAATAAGTGCATTATGATACACATTGGCCTATTTCCTTCATACTCAGCCTCACAGCCCTACCTGCATAAAAGTAACATAAAAACACACATATTAATGTAAAAATCTGAGAAAAGTAATGCTCAACATAAGGAATGAACGCTTCGCATTCATATCGCATAAGCACTTATCAGTGTTCCCTTGGATTATCTTCCGTGTTGCTTGGAAGACAACCTAGAGGACATTCAGAGTGTGTTTTTGCGTGTTCCCCCAATTGATGCTCAAGAGATTTCACAGAAGCCTGGAGGTTTCTCAAAACAGAACATATCTCACTGAACTGTTCGGCGTGCTGAGTGAGTTGAGCATTCACCTTGCCAAATTGTGCATCCATGCTACTAGTTAGACTATTGAACCTGTCATTGGTACTGAGCATGAACTTGGCAAGGACCTCTTCAGTAGAAAACTTCCTCTCAAAGGCCGATTGTTGGAATTGAGATCCTTGAGATGGTGTACCCCTTTACTGTTGTTGGCCTTGGTTCCATGAAAAATTTGGGTGGTTCTTCCACCCTGGATTGTAAGTTGAGCTATATGGGTTCCCTTGGTTTCATTGCCCTCCAATGTAGTCAACATTCTCAATGGACGCAACTGAGGAGCTAGCAATTGGACATTGGGCTGCATCATGCCCACCACCACAAGTGCTACAATTCATCACTGATTTTGACTTCGAACTACTGCCCATAAGAAGATCAAGCTTTTGAGTCAACACATCAACATCGCGGCCAAGGCATCATTGCTTGTAACTTTATAAAGCCCAGCAGTCTTTTGTGTAGATCCTCTTGAGGCCCAATGTGATTCATTGCTTGCCATAGACTCAAGTAATTACTCGACCTCATCGGGATACTTGTTGCTAAGGGAACCACCCGCTGCGGCATCAATGAGTTGGTGAGTAGCATAATTCAGCCCATTGTAAATGATTTGTACTCGCATCCATGAGGCAAAACTATGGTGGGGGCACCTTCTAAGGAGATCCTTGAATCTCTTATAGGCTTCAAACAATGTTTCGGACTCCCCTTGTTTAAAGGCTGAAATTTCTTGCCTCAACTTCTCCGCTTTGCTTGGCGGAAAGTATCTCCCAAGGAACTTCTCAACCATATCCTTCCATGTTTTAATAGACCCCGGAGACAATGATGTAAGCCAACGATAAGCTGCGTCTCTTAAACTGAATGAAAATAGTCTCAAACGGATCGCATCGTCGGACACTCCATTAATCTTGAATGTAGAGCAAATTTGGAGGAACCGGGAAAGGTGGTCATGTGCATCTTCATTTGCTAGACCATTGAATTGAACCGAGTTCTGGACCATGCTGATTGTACTCGCTTTAATTTCAAAGTTGTTGGATGCCACGGTCGGTGCTTGAACACTAAACTCATCTCCCGTGAACTGGGGTCTTTTATATTCGGATATAGTGCGTCGCTCTTCGGCCATGATTGAAGACTCTCTATTGTCAATTTCAATATTCTGGGTACCCGATCCATCACCAACCTCTCTCAATCTCCGATGCAAAGTTCTTTCAATTTCACTATCTGGTGTAATCAATGTTGATGGATTTCAGCGTGTCAGGCACAGTACCTTGCAAAACTGAGAAAGATGATAGAAAGTTAAGATTAAAGGAAAAGAAAAATAACAATAAAAAATGAGTAAAGAATGAAATGGCTAGAGTAATAATCTAAAAGTTTCCTAGAATTCCTTAAAGTTCCCCGGCAACGGCTCCAAAAACTTGATTGCTTCCCCGCAAGTGTACGCGATCGCCAAGTAATACCTCACGTGAAGACACGAGGATCGTATTCCACGGGTCTAAGGATCTCCTATTACTCCTTCTCGAGCTATTATCTAACCTAAGATCTCAAGTGATGGATTTTTACTCTACTAGATGTAATTAAAGCTAAAATGAGATTATGACCAAATTAGAGAGAACAAGTAATAAGCAAGCAAGAAAATAAATGAGATGCAAAGGCCTATGGGTGAGGATCCCCTTGAGGGGTTATCATGCAATATGGATTATGATCTAAAGATGCAAGGGTAAAATGGACCATGAGATTCCAAGATTAGAACAACCCCAATTTCTCGGCGATTGAACCCTAATCCCATACGAACATAGATAGGAATTTCTTCCAAATCCACATTCCTACGATTGCATTGAGTACGAGGAAATCTCACTTAGGATTAAACCTACTCTTCTTCGGATTAAACCTACATGGAGGTCTACCAAACACCCGATTTCTCGGCGTGATGATACAAGCATCACCTTTTAATCCATTGAAGACCTTAATACATGCGAGCAAGTTACATCTACATGCATCATTCATAAAGGAGCTACGGATTTCTCCTTGGTGTAGCACTTAGCATGAAAACAATGGATTAAATCTCAAAATTACCCAAGCATGGTATTAACAAGTTATCATTCAACATACATGATAATAACCCCCCCAATGTTCACCAACACCCGGTGCCCTTGGGGGTCTACTGTGTCATCATCCCACAACAAGCAATACAAACAAACAAAACATGAAACAAAAGCATAAATGACACTCCGTAGATGAAATGGTGGAGGAGGAGGAGAAGAATGTGCCGAATGATGCTTTCCCCGCCAAAGGAGTGCCAAATGACGCTTCCTCTAGCCACGGGTCTCCTTCCTTCAAATCGTGGTAAATCTCCGCTTGAATGATGTTGCCTTCTTACCTTGAGAGTCTTGGACCTTGGGATTGACTGATCTTCTAGCTTCCTTGCCCTTCTTCTCCTTCCCAAGGTCATCCAAAATCTCCCAAGTGATCTCCCAAAAATCGGCCAAGAAAAGGTCCAGCCAAAAAGTCCCTTGTTCTTCCCTAAAAGTTGGTATTTATACCCCCCCCGAGGCATACGGGTCATATGGGGATCGTATAGGGGTCATATAGCACAGTGCATATGGCCCCCATACTGGGTAGTATGGGGGTAGTATGAAATTCCAGTTTTCTTCTCTTTTCGCCCAAATGATATCTTCTTGTTCTCCATGGCTTCCTTATTCCCTACAAAGTAAATAATAGATGATTAAATGCAAAACGGGCATTAAACCTCACAAAATACATGCAAAGTGAATATGATATATACATGAAAACATCTATATTTAGACACTTATCACAGTGACACACCATGAGAGTTAGACAAAGCTAGATTGGAGAGGTTGAGAGGGTGAGTTGAGAGGTAGCAGAATGTCCCCTTTTCCCTCCAGTGTGATCTATCCTACCTCCATGTTCCAAGAGTTTTTGCGGCCATAATATAGTCAATGGGCTAAGGGATAACCTTCCGCTCGGGCTTAGTTGCGAGTGCAACAGAGTGAAGCGCTGAAGTGACTTTTGCTTGTTGACCTGTTTTCCATCTAATGGGGTTCTCTGATCACCAAAATTACCTCTTTAGGAAAATTATGAAAATGACCCCGCTTACGCCATCGCATCCCACTTGTCCAGGTAGGCGGAAGATAGCTCACCAATCAGGTCCACATCAGGTTCAAACGCGAAGACATAGGTCGGGTTCGAGATGTGGGAATGTGTATCAATCTTCTCGTATTCGAGTTAGCACAACTATTTGGAGGGGCACAAGGACAGTCACATTCAAGCATTCTGACTTGTGTATATAGAACAAGATCTCCACCAACATGTCCGCTATTAAAGAAGCAAAGCGATCCACGATGTAAACGTGTACCCATTTGCGTTACCTCGATGAAAGCATGGATTCGGGAGTATTTCGGGCAGGTATTGTAGTAGGTATTGTAGCAAGAATAATGTACCAGTACTATTCATAGCCTGCCGAGAAAACAGCAAAGCAGAGAATTCACATGGGCGTGTGGAAGGAAATTCCACACCCTCATGTGAAAAATCCACAAGGGCCCTCGCACGGCATTTGAATTCCTGATTCTAGCCCTTCAAAAGCCAATTTTAGCCCAATTTCAGCATTCTTTTCTACATCTTTTCCCCAACTTGAGAGAGGATGGTGGCTAGGGTATTGAGAGGTATTGGCTAGGGCTTTGGGGAGGTTCTACAGCTCTGACATCGTGTGCCATTTGGAAGAAGGTTAGTGAGAGAGCTTTCGTTGGCACCGATCCGGCGAGGTGTATCCTAGGCTGGACAATGGGACCATTGTGACGAGTAGAGGACTTTTCACAAGACCATCATCACGACTAACAAGGGGGTTTTCTATGGATGCTTTGTTTTTACATTCAATTTCATTGATTGTATCTAGCTCCATGGAGAGCTAAACCCCTAGTGGGTACTTGGGTATTTGTGAACCCTAGGATGTATTCGTTTCATTGAATCACGATATTATGCTTTCAACTAATTGATGTTTTTTTGTGAGTTCCAATCTTGGAGTCTTGATTGTATGAATACTCCCCTAAAGTGAAACTAGGGTTGAGAGTTCTTGTTGGTAACTATTGTGAGTGAGTGACACACCATGAGAGTTAGACAAAGCTAGATTGGAGAGGGTTGAGAGGGTGAGTCGAGAGATAGCAGAGTGTCCGCTTTCCCCTCCGGTGTGATCTATCCTACCTCCATGTTCCAAGAGTTTTTTGCGGCCATAGTATAGTGAATGGGCTAAGGGATGACCTTCCGCTCGGGCTTAGTTGCTAGTGCAACGGAGTGAAGCGCTGAAGTGACTTTTGCTTGTTGACCTATTTTCCAACTAATGGGGTCCTCTGATCACCAAAATTATCTCTTTAGGAAAATTACGAAAATGGCCCCACCTAGGTCATCGCATCCCACTTGTCCAGGTAGGCGCAAGCTAGCTCATCAATCAGGTCCACATCAGGTTCAAACGCGAAGACATAGGTCGGGTTCGAGATGCGGGAATGTGTGCCAATCTCCTCGTATTCGAGTTAGCACAACTATTTGGAGGGGCACAAGGGCTGTCACATTCAAGCATTCTGACTTGTGCATATAGAACAAGAACTCCACCAACATGTCAGCTATTAAAGAAGCAAAGCGATCCACGACGTAAACGTGAGCCCGTTTGCGTTACCTCGATGACAGCATGAATTCGGCAGTATTTCTGGCCGGTACTGTAGCAAGAATTCTTTACCAGCACTATTCACAACCGGCCCAGAAAACAGGAAAGCAGAGAATCCACACGGGCGTGTGGAAGGAAATTCCACACCCTCGTGTGAAAAATCCACAAGGGCACTCGCACGGGCATGTGGATTCCCGATTCCAGCATTTTAAAAGCCAATTTTAGCCCAATTTCAGCATTATTTTCTACATATTTTCCCCAACTTGAGAGAGGATGGCGGCTAGGGTATTGAGAGGTATTGGCTAGGGCTTTGGAGAGGTTCTACGGCTCTGACATCGCGTGCCATTTGAAAGAAGGTTAGTGGGAGAGTTTTCGACAGCACCAATCCGGTGAGGTGTATCCTAGGCCGGACAATGGGACCCTTATAACGAGTAGAGGACTTTCTACAAGACCATCATCACGACTAATGAGGGAGTTTTCTATCGATGCTTTGTTTTTACATTCGATTTCATTGATTGTATCTACCTCCATGGAGAGCTAAACCCCTAGTGGGTACTTGGGTATTTCTGACCCTAGAATGTATTCGTTTCATTGAATATCTATAATATGCTTTCAACTAATTGATGTTCTTTTGTGAGTTCCAATCTTGGAGTCTTGATTGTATGAGTACTGCCCTAAAGTGACACTAGGGTTGAGAGTTCTTGTTGGTAACTCTTGTCAGTGAGTGACACACCATGAGAGTTAGACAAAGCTAGATTGGAGAGGGTTGAGAGGGTGAGTCGAGAGGTAGCAGAGTGTCCCCTTTCCCCTCCGGTGTGATCTATCCTACCTCCATGTTCCAAGAGTTTTTTGCGGCCATTGTATAGTGAATGGGCTAAGGGATGACCTTCCGCTTGGGCTTAGTTACGAGTGCAACGGAGTGAAGCACTGAAGTTATTTTATTACCTAGGGCTTAATTGTGGCTAGGGATCTTCCACCTTGACCAAAGTGTTAGGTCTATATGTAGGAATAGGGTTTATCACTTGGAATCCCTAGAGGTCATTACAATTCTATGCTGGTGTGAGATTGAGAGGTTATTCAATCTTTCCTCCGGGACATGTATAGAGTTAGGCATGGGTGACCTTAGATTTAGGATAATGTAATTAAGGATTTCCATGACTCATTATTACATCAATTTGGAAGTATAATAGAGTGTTCTTGCACTTGAAACGATTGTCCTATGCAGATCAATATCTGGGTACCCCATCTTTATCGATTGCCTTACCTTCTCCTTTACTTGTGACTTCTATCTTGTTGTTTTTATTTTCATAATTTCATATTTTGTCACACTTATCACTATTCATCTTCCACATTAGTTAAGAAACTACTCAAGTGTCTTTATTCCATACTCTCTGTTTATACAATACCCACTCATCTGGGATTATTACTTCAACACCTGTGCACTTCCGGTTTACACGCATATTCGGACGTGTCAAGTTTTTGGCGCCGTTGCTGGGGAGTAGGCTTTTAGAGATACTTTGCTCTTTGTTTTCTTAGCTATTCATTTATTCATTCTATTTCATATTTTCTTACTCTATCATCATTCTGATTTCTTTTTCTTTCTTTTTAGATACAGTTCCAGGTTATGACTTGAGAGAACCCCTCCATAATGATTAAAGGAGATCCCGAGCTAGAACGTACACTTAGAAGAAAAGGGAAAGGACCTGTGCAAGAACAGTCTAATCTAGCTGATTTGGAAGTAGAAGAATTTAAAAACATGGCAGAACAAAATGAGCAGCAGCAGACATTATCCGATTATGCTAAACCTTCAGTATTGTGGACACAATCAAGCATTGTGCGTACCCCAATTACAGCTCAGTGCTTCGAGCTGAAGCCGGCATTCATCCATATGTTGCAGTAATCAGCACAGTTCAATTTTTTGGCTGATGAGGATCCAAACAGTCATATAAAGAACTTTCTCGAGGTGTGTGATATGCTAAAGATAAATGGGGTAACAGATGATGCCACCAAGTTGAGAGCCTTTCCATTTTCCTTGAAAGGGAGAATGAAGCAATGGCTACACTCATTACCTAGAGCATCAATTACCACATGGGAGGAGATGGTAGAAGCTTTCTTGGCCATTATTTCCCTCCCAGAAAATCTGCAAAGCTTAGGAATGAGATCTTATCCTTTGTACAATTGGAATTGGAGTCTCTATTTGATATGTGGGAAAGGTTTAAGGAGCTCCTGAGAAAGTGCCCGCAACACTAAGTCTGGGAGTGGATGATTCTTCAGACCTTTTACAATGGTCTGAATCTGACTACAAGGCAACTCTTGGATACGGCAGCAGGATGTACCTTAGGTAGCAAGACCCCCGGTGAGACCCATTAATTAATTGAAGAAATGGGGTTAAACAGCTACCAATAGAATACCAGGGAGAAGAAAAAAGTGGTCAGTCTCCATGAAATAGATGCAGTAACTTCGTTGGCGGCTCAAGTGGAATCATTGAGTAAGAAGTTAGATCTTCTTACTTCAAACAGAGTAGCGGCCATGATCACTTCCCCGCAAGCGCACGGGATCACCAAGTAATACTCCTCGTGCGAGTACGAGGGGGTCATATTCGCAAGGGTCCGAGAAGCTACTCTTACTTCCTCTTCGCTATGTTGTTTAACCTCAAAGTTTGAATGTGATAGTGATAAAACAAATAAACAAGTAAAATGCAAAGAAAATGCTAACAATGAAGGCAAGATATGGGGGATAATCAAGGAAAGAAAGCAGTCGTAGATGAGGATCCTCTTAGGGGCTACTAAAGTGTGCAGGATGGCAGAACTGACATACAATTGGCTAGTTGGACCCAGAAAACCCTAGATTAGGTCAACCCAATGGTCATGGCAATTGACCCCTAATCTGCTACGAGTATTGAATACAAAATCTCTTCCGCCCAATTCCTCCTACGATTGCAATGGGAAAGGTGGTTTTCTCAAGTAAGGGTTAGAATACAAGCTAATACTTAACCCTAGAATTGGAGTGGTATAAATACCTGATGGTCACGGTGTATTTATACGTGTTTCCCTTCCAAGCATGGTGAGTCTAACACTAGGGCAATGGTCATGCAACCTAGTATTACCTAAGAATTGATATACCGAGTTCTCATGCATACCAAAGCATTCAAATACACCAAGCAAGGATCACAAACAAGCCAAAATACAATAGAAAGAACCAAGCATCTATACAAGCACAAGTTCACCCACAAGGTTCACCTACATCCGGTGACCTTGGGGTTTAGTTGTTCATAGTCATCAAATACAACAAGAAATCCATGCAAACAACCAAACAAAACATGAGAAACACTCCCTCAAAGAATGAAGGCCGGAGAAGCTTCCAAAGACACCACACAAGAGGTGGCTTCTCTTGTCTTCAACCTCCTCTACACAAGCCCTAGGAGTAGATCTCGCCCAAAATCGCGCTCTCCTCATTGAATCCTCTGTGGAAATGCCCACAAAACTATACTTCTAGCTCCTATTTGGTGTGGTGGTGCTGAGCTCCAAGAAGAAGGCTTCCTTTTCTCAAAAGAAACCCTAACAATGATTATAAAGGGATGAACTCGGGCTTCCCACAGGGTGGCCTCATGCTCACAATCTCGCCTCGCAAGGATGGTCAAAAATCACTTCTGTAAGGAAATCTAGACTTAGACTTTTTCTGAAATTTTCATGTTCCGGCCTGCTATAGTGCATGTACAGTGCCGGGATCCAAAAATGACGTTTTCAATGTCGATTTCTTCTTACATTCCGTCGTTGAGCTCACCTAGGCCCCCTTTGTGCCTAAAACATAAAATAAAATGATTAAACCATTAAAAAGGCTTCGATTTCTCAATAAAATACAATAAACATTGATAAGGTCCCTTTGTGTATATCCTGCAAGTGCACGGGTTTGTCGAAGTAATAATCCCGGATGAGTGGGTATCGAATCCACAGGGAGTAGGGAATAAAAACACTTAATCCGCTTCTTAGCTATGTGAAAGATCAATAGTGATAAGTGTGACAATGATTGAATTCTCAAAAGTAAAAAAACCGAGTTAGAAAGCACAAGTAAAGGAGGAGGTAAGGCAATCGATAAAGATGGGGTACTCGGATATTGCTCCGCCTAGGATGATCGTTTTAAGTGCAAGAACCCTTTATTGTGCTTCCTAATTGATGCAATGGTGAGTCATGAAAATCCTTAAATACATAGTCCCCAACCTAAGGTCAACTATGCCTAACTCTATACATGTCCCAGAGGAGAGATTAGATAACCTCTCAACATCGCACTCGAATAGAGTTGCAATGAGCTCTAGGGATTCAAAGTGATAAATCTCTTCCTAATTATAGACCTAACACTTTGGTCCAGGTGGAAGGTCCCTAACCACAATTAACCCCTAGATACTAAGATCACCTCAACACTTCACTCCATTGCACACGCAACTAAGCCCCAGCGGAGGGTCATCCCTTAGACCATGCACTCTATTATAGCCGCAAAGAACTCGAGGAACGGAGGTACAATCTATCACGTCGGAGGGGAAAGGGGACGCTCCTGTACCTCTCGACTCACCCTCTCAACCCTTTCCAACCTAGCTTTGTCTAACGCTCGTGGTGTGTCACCCACTCACAAGGTTACCAACAAGAACTCTCAACCCTAGTGTCACTCTAGGGGAAATGTTCATACAATCAAGCATTCAAGGTTGGAACTCACAACAAACATCAATTAATTGAAAGCATAATAAAGAGATTCAATGAAACAAATACATCCTAGGGTTCACAAATACCCAAGTACCCACTAGGGGTTTAGCTCTCCATGGAGCTAAGTACAATCAAAGATATAGAATATAAAAGCAATGAATCCATAGAGAAACCCACTCGATAGTCGTGTCGATAGTCTTGTGGAAATTCCTTTACTCGTCATCCAAGGATTCCCTTGTCCGGTATAGGATACGCCTCGACGGAAGCACCCCTACCAACCTTCTTCCTCAAGAATGACGATGTCGGAGCCGTAGAAAACCTCCAAAACCATAGCCAATACCTCTCAAAACCCTAGCCGAAACCCTCACTCAAGTTGGAAAAAAGATGGAGAAAAGAATGCGGAAATCGGTGCTGAATCGGCTTTAAATAGGGCTGGAATCGGTCGACCACACGGGCATGTGGATCTTTCACACGTCTATGTGGAATTTCCACACGGGCGTGGATAATTTCCACACGCCCGTGTGGGTTCTCTGAATTCCTGTTTTCTCAGCCGGCTGTGAACAGTGTTGTTACAGTACTTTGCTACAGTGCTCTGCTACAGTATATAGCCTGAATAGCTTCCCGAATCTATGCTTTCATCTGGGTAACGCAAACGGGCACACGTTCACGTCGTGGATCACTTGCTTCTTCAATGATAGACAAGTTGGTGGAGCTCTTGTTCTATGTGCATAAGTCAGAATGCTCGAGTGTGACTGCCCTTGTGCCCCTCCAAATTGATATGCCAACTCGAATACGAGGAGGTTGGCACACACTCTAGTATCTCACACCTGACCTTTGTCTTCGCGTTTGAACTTTAGCAAGATTTTCCCCAAAATCGGTGCATTATGATCCACATTGGCTTCTTTCCTTCATAATCGGCCTTACAACCCTACCTGCACGAAAGTAACATAAAACACACACATATTAGTGTAAAAACCCAAGAAAAGTAATGCTCAACATAAGGAAAGAATGCTTCGCATTAATATCACACAAGCACTTATCAAACATGCGCATTGGTACGTAAAATACGTACATTTAGACATTTATCAAACATCCCCACACCTAAGCGTTTGCTTGTCCCCAAGCAAACAAAAATGAAGAATAGGGGCAAGAAGATAAATGGCTAAATGCATGACCTCAAGCTCAAGCGTAAAGGACTCCACAAGCACGAATGGACAGAAATCAAGACGTGAGTTGTTCAATGAATAATGAAGTGATAATAGTTATGTGTTATCTAGAGTGCTCCTGTGAGTGTGTGTGCTAACTCCCCCTTAACCTCCACACCCTTGATTACCCCAAGATGCCCATTCACCCCACACAAAATGAAAATGACATTAAGACGCTTAAGACATCCTTAATACGCAATTAAGAATCCTCTATTTCCTAGGTAAAACTCTAACTTTCAAGTGGCTACGTAGCAAGCATCAGGGGAACAAGAGAGATACTTTATTTCTTTCACACATATATACAACATACACCTTTTTTTTTCTGAGTCCGACTAACGTAGACTGCACAAACATTTTTACAATCTTTCTGAAGGATGCACATGCTGATTAGGCATAAGAGCCACCCAACGTACTCGAATACAGTCTACATAGACGCATTCATGCTATACTAGCAGAGGAATACTGTCATAGACTCTTTCTTTTTCTTTTCACATGCACATTCTATATCTCATGTCCCCACGTATAAAACTTGCTACAATAGTTCACTTTAAGGTAGAGAAAACAACAAAGGAACTCAAAAGCGCTTAAAAGTGCATTGAAGATAGAATTTAACAAATTAATGCAAAAATCATAATGATGGGTTGGTTGGAGTGTACAAGGAGAAAGTGCCCGTGAACATGTTGACAAGGTCCCCTTGCGTATATCCCGTAAGTGCACGGGTTTGTCGAAGTAATAATCCTGGATGAGCGGGTATCATATCCACAGGGAGTAGGGAATAAAAACACTTAATTCGCTTCTTAGCTTTGTGAAAAATGAATAGTGATATGTGTGATAATGATTCAGTTCTCAAAAGTAAAAACAACAAGTAAGAGAGCAGAAATAAAGGAGAAGGTAAGACAATCGATAAAGATGGGGCACCCGGATATTGCTCCACCTAGGACAATCATTTCAAGTGCAAGAACCCTCTATTATGCTTCCTAATCAATTCAAGTGAGTCGTGAAAATCCTAAATTACATAGTCCCAAATCTAACTCTATACATGTCCTGGAGGAGAGATTGAATAACCTCTCAACCTCGCACTCACATAGAATTGCAATAAGTTCTAGGGATTCCAATTGATAAATCTATTTCTAATTGTATACCTAACCCTTTGGTCCAGGTGGAAGGTCTCTAACCACAATTAAGCCGTAGATACTAAGATCACTTCTGCGCTTCACTCCGTTGCACCAGCAACTAAGCCCCAGTGGAAGGTCATCCCTTAGACCATTCACTCTATTGTGGCCGCAAAGAACTCGAGGAACGGAGGTAGAATCTATCACGTAGGAGGGGAAACGGGACGCTCCTGTACCTCTCTACTCACCCTCTCAACCTTCTCCAACCTAGCTTTGTCTAACGCTCGTGGTGTGTCACTCACTCACAAGGTTACGAACGAGAACTCTTAACCCTAGTGTCACTCTAGGGGAAATGTTCAAACAATCAAGCAATCAAGGTTGGAACTCACAATAAACATCAATTAATTGAAAGCATAATAAAGAGATTCAATGAAACAAATACATCCTAGGGTTCACAAATACCCAAGTACCCACTAGGGGTTTAGCTCTCCATGGAGCTAAGTACAATCAAAGAAATAGAATGTAAAAGCAATGAATCCATAGAAAACACCCTCGATAGTCATGTCAATGGTCTTGTGGAAAGTCCTCTACTCGTCGTCCAAAGATTCCCTTGTCCGGTATAGGATATGCCTCGATGGAAGCTCCCCTACCAACCTTCTTCCAAAGAGATGACGATGTCGGAGCCGTAGAACCTCTCCAAAACCTAGCTAATACCTCTCAAAACCCTAGCCGAAGCCCTTTCTCAAGTTGGGGAAAAGATGCAGAAAAGAATGCTGAAATCGGGGCTGAATTAGCTTTAAATAGGGCTGGAATCGGGGATCCACATGTCCCTGTAGATGCCCGTGTGGATTCTCTGTTCTACAGCTTTCTCGGCCGGCTGTGAACAGTGCTGCTATGCTTCTTCAATGATGGAAAAGTTGGTAGAGATATTGTTCTATATGCATAAGTTAGAATGCTTGAGTATGACTGCCCTTGTGCCTCTCCAAATGGTTATGCTCACTCAAATACGAGGAGGTTGGCACACCCTCTAACATCTCACACCCGACCTATGTCTTCGCGTTTGAACCTTAGCAAGATTTCCTACAAATCGGTGCATTATGATCCACATTGGCTTCTTTCCTTCATAATCGGCCTCATAACCCTACCTGCATAAAAGCAACATAAAAACACACATATTAGTGTAAAACCCCTAGAAAGGTAATGCTTAACATAAGGAAAGAATGCTTTGCATTCATATCGCACAAGCACTTATCAAACTCCCCCACACTTAAGCTTTTGCTTGTCCTCAAGCAAAAATTAAACATTTTATGCATAGATGAAGGAAATATTAGAAGTGCTTAGCCTTAGGTTCACCAAAGTATGCAAAGAGAGCATTCTACAAGTAAGTAAAATTTCAACATTAAACATAAAAAATCGAAGCTCTAGCTAAAAACTTGAATAAAAAACGACAACAAACCCGAAATCGTGAAAGTGTGTGGACTCACTCAAGTCAACCCAAAGTATACTCGTCAAAGCTCTAAGTACAAGGGACTTATTTATCTACAACAAGAACACAACACCAATTTCAAAGACAGTAGTAGCTTCACACATTAGAGGTGGTAGCTAAGGTGGCTTTCACACTTTAGAGGTGGTAGCTCTTTTCTACCGGAGTGGTAACTTTCACTCATCCTATAATATAGCTCTTTCTCTCTTTAGGGCATAACTAGTATCCTACTTATGAGAGTAGCTTCATACTTCATAGGTGGTAGCTGTTTCCACCCAAAATGCAATAAAAACAAGAAAACAATTTTGTTCATTCTTTTCATTTTCAATTTTTTTTTTCAGAATTTAACATAAGAAACAACTATAACTAGTCCCTTTAACATCGAGCATGAGTTTCCAAAAGAGTTTAAAGGGTGAGTAGTGCAACGAATGTAAATCGTGCAAAAATTCCTAAAAATTCAAATAAAACTAGAGCATGAAGACATTCAATGTTGAAAATTCTTCTAAACTCAAGAATGCAATCAATGCAATTAAGGTGAACCACCATTGACTATGTGAGCATGTATATCAATCAAGAACAATAGAAAAGATGTGTGCACTATGAAACTCCCCCACTTAAGTTGTACATTGTCCCCAATGTGCACATGCAAGCTCACTCATAATGTATATCAATCAAGAATATATGTTAGAGAAGCAATCAAAATAATACTCCCCTGATACCTAGTGTCACGTTTGACGAAGCTAACTCCTTGGGAGTAGTGTTCCAACAGGTTGTGAAGCTCACACGGCCAAGTGCTGAAGCACTTTGGCCGTGCCCATGACAAAGTCTCAATTCCTAAGATGACAAGACCATCTGCACGCTTACACGAGGGGGTTCAGTGAAGCTCAATAAAAACAAAATAACTCGAGTATATAAAATATAGAACACGGAATACAACTCGAGATGCAAAATGAAAATAAACTAAGAAGGAGAGTCCTTTCTGAGTGAACAAGTCCAAAATAAAGTGCATAAAGTAAAGAAATGGAAAAATAATCAAATATCGGTGTCGCGCTCTAGGTCCTCTGCCGCTGATGGTGGTGAGGACGTACATGGTAGGTCCACCGGTGCTGGTATAGGTGCTGGGGAAGATGCTGGAGGAGCTGAGGGTCTACATCTCAATAGCTGTTGTAGGAAATCGAAATGGGACATAAGATCGGTATACTGGGCTGACTGTATCACCCGGATCTCGATGATCTCAGAATGCAATATGCCTATGGTGCTCTCGAGCTTCTCAATATAATCATAAGCTCCTGAAAGGGTACCTGGCTGTGGTGGGGTCTCGGCCACCACCGGGGCGGAATCTCCCGCTGCATCTCCTCCACCCTCAGTGGTCTCAGTGGTGGGTGTGGCCAAAATGTAAGCTCCAGGTCCATATTTGCGTACCACTCCCATCATCCAGAGCGTATCGAGTCCAAGGAGAGAAGGAAGAACTATCTGATCGGCATACCGCATTGCAGCTCTGAACCCCATCCCCAGAATGAGTCTAGTAATGTAAGGACCAGCAAATAATACTCCTACTCTCCCACTCTGGCCCTGGTATCACATATACACCGCCACAATGTGCCCTAGATGAATGGGTACGGACCTCACCATGGAATATAAATAAAGTAGTCCCTGCTGTCACAAAACACTAGTGTTGTCGCCACGGTGATAAGTGCTTGTGCGATATTAATGCGAAGCGTTCATTCCTTATGTTGAGCATAACTTTTCTCGGGTTTTTACACTAATATGTGTGTTTTTATGTTACTTTCGTGCAGGTAGGGTTGTGAGGCCGATTATGAAAGAAAGAAGCCAATGTGGATCATAATGCACCGATTTTGGGGAAAATCTTGCTAAAGTTCAAACGCGAAGACATAGGTCGTGTGTGAGATGCTAGAGTGTGTGCCAATCTCCTCGTATTTGAGTTGGCACATCCATTTGGAGGGGCACAAGGGCAGTCACACTCGAGTATTCCGATGTATGCACATAGAATAAGAGCTCCACCAACTTGTCTATCATTGAAGAAGCAAGTGATCCACGACGTGAACGTGTGCCCGTTTGCGTTACCCCGATGAAAGTATGGATTCAGGAAGATATTCGGGGCGGATACTGTAGCATAGCACTGTAGTAACACTGTAGAAAAGTGATGTAGCAGCACTGTTCACAGCTGGCCAAGAAAATAGGAATTCAGAGAATCCACACGGGCATCTAGAAATTATACACGCCCGTGTGGAAATTCCACATGGGCGTGTGTAAAATCCACAGGCCCGTATGGTCGCCCGATTCCAGCCCTATTAAAAGACGATTCAGCCCCGATTTCAGTATTCTTTTCTCCATCTTTTCCCAAACTTGAGAGAGGGTTTCGGCTAGGGTTTTGAGGGGTATTGGCTAGGGGTTTGGAGATGTTCTACGGCTCTGATATCGCGGGTCGTTTGGAAGAAGGTTATTGGGAGAGTTTTCGTCGGCACCGATCCGGCGAGGTGTATCCTAGGCCGGACAAAGGATCCCTTGCGACGAGTAGAGGACTCTCCCCAAGACCATGGACACGACCATGGAGGGGGTTTTCTATGGATTCATTGCTTTTACATTCTATTTCTTTGATTGTACTTCGCTCCATGGAGAGCTAAACCCCTAGTGGGTACTTAGGTATTTGTGAACTCTAGGATGTATTTGTTTCATTGAATCTATTTATTATTCTTTCAATTAATTGATGTTTATTGTGAGTTCCAACCTTGAATGCTTGATTGTATGAACATTTCCCCTAGAGTGACACTAGGGTTGAGAGTTCTCATTGGTAACCTTGTGAGTAAGTGGCACACCACGAGCGTTAGGCAAAGCTAGGTTGGAGAGGGTTGAGAGGGTGAGTCAAGAGGTACATGATAAGTGCTTGTGCGATATGAATGCGAAGCATTCTTTCCTTATGTTGAGCATTACTTTTCTCAGGTTTTTACACTAATATGTGTGTTTTTATATTACTTTTATGTAGGTTGGGTTGTGAAACCAATTATGAAGGAAAGAAGCCAATGTGGATCACAATGCACAGATTTTGGAGGAAATCTTGCTAAAGTTCAAACGCGAAGATATAAATCGGGTGCGAGATGCTAGAGTGTTTCCAAACCTTCCCGTATTTGAGTTAGCACAACCATTTGGAGGGGGACAAGGGCAGTCACACTCAAGCATTCCGACTTATGCACATAGAATAAGATCTCCATCAACTTATCCGTCATTGAAGAAGCAAAGCGATCCACGGCATAAACGTGTGCCAGTTTATGTTATCTCAATGAAAAGTGGATTTCAGAGTATTTTTTTTGGCAGAGTACTGTAGTAGTTACTGTTCACAGCCGGCCAAGAAAACAGGAATTCAGAAAATCCACACGGGCGTGTGGAAATTATACACGCCCGTGTGGAAATTCCGCATGGGCGTGTGTAAAATCCACAGGCCCGTGTAGTCGCCCGATTCTAGCACTATTTAAAGCCGATTCAGCCCCGATTTCAGCATTCGTTTCTCCATCTTTTCCCCAACTTGAGAGAGGGCTTCGGCTAGGGTTTTGGAGAGGTTCTACAGCTCTAACATCGTCATTCCTTAGGAAGAAGGTTGGCAGGGGAGCTTCCGTTGAGGCGTATCCTATACCGGAAGAGGGAATCCTTGGACGATGAGTAGAGGACTCTCCACACGACCATCGACATGACCATCGAGGGGGTTTTTCTATGGATTCATTGCTTTTACATTCTATTTCTTTGATTGTACTTAGCTCTATGGAGAGCTAAACCCTAGTGGGTACTTGGGTATTTGTGAACCCTAGGATGTATTTGTTTCATTGAATTTCTTTATTATGCTTTCAATTAATTGATGTTTATTGTGAGTTCCAACCTTGAATGCTTGATTGTATGAACATTTCCCCTAGAGTGACACTAGGTTGAGAGTTCTTATTGGTAACCTTGTGAGTGAGTGACACACCACGAGCGTTAGGCAAAGCTAGGTTAGAGAGGGTTGAGAGGGTGAGTTGAGAGGTACAAGAGCGTCCCCTTTCCCCTTTGACGTGATAGATTCTACCTCCGTTCCTCGAGTTCTTTGCGGTCACAATAGAGTGAATGGTCTAAGGGATGAACTTCAGCTGGGGCTTAGTTGTCCGTGCAATGGAGTGAAGCGTTGAGGTGATCTTAGTATCTAGGGCTTAATCATGGTTAGGGATCTTCCATCTTGGCCAAAGGGTTAGGTCTATAATTAGGAAGTGATTTATCACTTGGAATCCCTAGGGCTCATTGCAACTCTATGCGAGTGTGAGGTTCAGAGGTTATCTAATCTCTCCTCCGGGACATGTATAGAGTTAGGCATAGTTGACCTTAGATGTTGGACTATGTAATTAAGGATTTCCACGACTCACCATTGCATTGATTAGGAAGCATAATAGAGGGTTCTTGCACTTGAAACAATTATCCTAGGTGGAGAATTATCTGAGTACCCCATCTTTATCGATTGCCTTACCTCTTCCTTTACTCGTGCTCTCTTACTTGTTGCTTTTAATTTTGAGAATTGAATCATTGTCACAATTATCACTATTGATCTTTCACATAGCTAAGAAGCGAATTAAGTGTTTTTATTTCCTACTCCCTGTGGATTCGATACCCGCTCACCCATTATTATTACTTCAACAAACCTGTGCACTTGCGGTATATACGCAAGGGGACCTTGTCACACGGCCATCCACAAACCTGCTAAGGACAACAAACAAATACCTGCAGCTCAGTCTAGATAGGCATGTGGCTTTGGACACGCCTGGTTCATGCTGCCCCGGTCCACACAATACCTGATAGGCTTGCTGTGGGGTTAAGGTGCCCGGGAAATCTGTTGGTGGATGTCCATACTCCTCAGTTACTATATATGCCTCGTCGTACAAACCCATGCGAATAGAAAACTCAAAAATGCTGATGGCGAATTAACGACCGAATACTCTAAACTGTATGTCATCGACAAACTCAAAAGATGCCAGCACCTCCAAAGTTAGCGGTCAGAAAACTGGCTCTCGTATAGACAACAGCCTCTGCAACCCTCCAAAAGCCATTAGCGACTCCAGCTCCCTAACAAACTCATCACCCCGTTGGACCCCGTTTAACACACTAAGGTCCACGAAACAGGATTGGCCAAACCTAAGCCCTGATAGTCACTCGAAACGAGCTTGATGCTCGGGATCCGGAAATACAATGTGTGCCAATTTGGGTGAAGGTTTCCTAGGGCGCTTGCCATCTTTCTTCTTCACGTGCGGTGCCATGCCTGCAAGGAATAGTGAAGAGATGATCAAAGACGCTGAGTCATAGAATATTGTAGAATTCCACACTAGCTTGTGGAAATTATCCACACCCTTGTGGATCTGTAGGGCGTGAAAAACCGCACAATAGCATTTCCATTTTCAATAACAAAAAATACAATGTAAAACCTTGTTAAAATGCTCTCTGAACATGCATAGACCCTTTTAAATCAAAATTTAACGCAACTCAAGTTGTTTGATTTACTAAAACAAGAAATGGCAAATTGAAAAGGGATTAAAGATTCACCGAAAGAAAAGAAAAAGATTGGTATGAAAACCTTGAATTCGGTATGATAATTTGCTTGAAATCCCCGTAACACAACAATCAACGGCCGAGAAATTAATCAGGAGTGGTTTTTTGGTGGTTGAAGATGAAGAGGAAGAAAAATCGCAAGGATTTTTAAAGAAAAATTCGCGTCTCTTGGAATTCTGCGCATTCCCACGGGCGTGCGGAAATTACACACGCCCGTGCGTCTCCATAGGAAAATTGCACAGGGGTAGGTGCATGCCCCTGTGCGCTCTCAGAAAAGCACCCATTGACTCTGAATGCTCTCGCACGGCCGTGCGGAAAATACCCATGCCAGTGCGCCCGACCCACAGGAGCAGCCGCGACGCCCTGCGGGCTTCTCTAGACATCTGAGAAAATTCCTAAGTGTTCCGCACACTCGTGCGGAAATGCCACACGGGTGTGAACATTCACAGGTCCACTTCACAGGGGCAAACGCACGCCCCTGTGCCTTCTCGCGATGGAGAGAGCTCCTCTACGGAGATTCGCACGGCCGTTTGGAAATTATCCACGCCCGTGCGAAGTTCACAAGGTCACCCACAGGGGCGAGTTCACACCCCTATGTGCTCTCGGGATAATCTGCTAAACTCTGCAGAAATCACACGCCCGTGCAGAAATTACCCTTGGGCGTGTGATATTTGCATGGTCGTTCACAGGGGCAGCCGCACGCCCCTGCGCCTTCTCTGGATGGGCTCATAGTGCAAATCCACGGGCGTGCGGAAATACCACACGCCCGTGCATTTTCTTTGGATGACTTAGAAAAACGTCTGGGAGCTCTGCAGAAATTCTCGAACATGTTTACACACTAAGAGCCTGCCCTATTATGCAAGTTTTACCAGTGAAAAACATGAAATAAAGCTCAAACGACCAACTTCACCAAATCTACACGAAAACACACGATGAATACTCAAAACCTCAAATAAAATCACAGCACAAGCATCTAAAAATCAAGACACTAAGGGCCTGTTTGGATGCATAGTAAATTTTTATGTAGGAATTTTATTCCACAGGATTCAGAAATGATTCCTATGGAATTTACTACAGGAAAAATTCCTACAGAATCAGTGTTTGGATGTGCGCAGGAATTTTTCCATAGGGATTTTTAATTTTGAAAAAAAAAACTAGCCGTTGAAATTTTTGAAAAACTAGCCGTTAGAGTTTTTCAAAAACTAACCGTTAACAATTTCTCTCTATTTAAAGCCAACACTCTTATGGCATTTGTAAATTTATCTCTCTTCAACTTAAATTTTTACATCTCAAAGTCTTTTGCTTCAATATGGATCTGGATCAATGGAGAAATATTAATGAAGATGATGACGAATTCATGTTCACCATTTTACCAAGTTTATTTCCTGTAAGTTCAGAAACTAGGCCTTGTCATACATCAATATTAACAGGCGATGCATATGTTCAAGAAATTCTTGAAGGTCATGAGGCACGTTGTAAGCGTGAATTTCGTATGGAGCCTCGTATATTTCACGCACTTGCTAATTGTTTAAGAGAAAGATCTCTTCTTCAAAGCTCGAAAAGGGTTACAATCAAGGAACAACTAGCAATGTTTATGTACACTCTTGCGCACAATGCTAGTAACTGTGTGACGTGCAAGAACGTTTTTCAACATTCAGCTGAAACGGTTAGCCGTTATTTTAAAAAAGTTCTTCAAGCTATTACTACTCTTGCGACTACATATATAGAATTGCCACCAACAACTACATCACCAGTTATCCAGAATAATAGACATCCATATTTCAAGGTTAGAAATCTTTATACTTGTCTTTTTTTATTTATTATTTACGTTTTTTATATATTCTCTTAACAAATATTATGGGTTTTTTATTTTAGGATTGTATTGGTGCTATTGATGGAACACATGTTCCAATCACTATTTCTTTGGCCTTGCAAGATCCTTATAGAAATAGAAAACAAACATTATCCCAGAATGTCATGGTCGCATGCGATTTTAACCTACGTTTTGTATATGTTCGGGCTGGTTGGGAAGGTTCTGCTTCTGATGCTAGAGTACTTCAGCATTCAATCGATCACGGATTCCATGTCCCCCCCAATAAATATTACCTAGTGGATGCAGGTTATGCAAATACTCCAAAATTTATTGCTCCATACCGGGGTGTGCGTTATCACTTACAGGAGCAAGGACGGGCAGGATGTAGACCAAGTAATTACAAAGAACTATTTAATTTGCGACATGCTTCATTGAGAAATCATGTTGAACGCATTATTGGTGTCTTGAAAATGAGATTTCCTATACTTAAAAGTTGCAACCTTTCATCCAATAGATTCCCCAAACCGATATAGTAGTTGCCGCATGTGTATTGCATAATTTCATACGTATACACAATGGCACGGATGAAATCGAAGAAATCGATGAGTGGAGCTGAGGAAGTTACTCAGTCCCAAATGGAGATGATACATATCAAAAATGATGTCAACGTCTTTCGAACTCGATCGTATTGCAGGTGCTCATAAAAGAGATGAAATAGCAATGCAAATGTGGAATGATTACTCGTAACTATCTCGTAGAAATGTAATGTAATTGATGTGTAAGTTTGTCTATGTTGTTTTATTTTGGGGCTACAATTATCAATATGTAATTTTATCAATGTTGTCGTATTTATAAAATCCTCTTTCTTGTTATTAAGTAATAGATTATCCACAAATAATTCAAAAACATGCCAGCAAATAAACAAGTATATCTCAAACAATTAAATGCATCTTACAAACATAATGTCTTACATAAAACATTCAAGTCATTTCAACATAACGTCTTACATTAAACATAACGTTTTACATGTAACTAAATATAAAAAACACAAAACATAACATTGTTTTTAATTAATCATTTGCCGAAGCCACAACACTTTCCGTTCTTCATTAATGAGACTCAAGAAGATTTCACGATTATCCTTATCTTTAAACAATGTCGTAATTTTAACAAAATCTTCATCTGGAAAGTGATCACACAACACATTAAATGCCGCCATGCATTCTCCTATGGTGTACTTCTCCTCTACTCGGTTCATTTTCATAGCATCAATATATCTATCCGTCTCAGCTCGACGCATATCTATATATTGTTCTAAGAATGATTCTTGAACATTTTTTCGCTTTCGGTCCTTTTTCCTTCTTTGCACTTCATCTCCTAACCTTTGTCGGCTTGCACTACATGAGTTTTGGGGTTGAGAAATATTTGGTTGACTACATGGAGGCTCCACTTGTGCAAAATCATGATCCTCTATCTCTATTTCGGGTGTAGACAATGATTGGATGGGATCATTTGGAGCCGGAATGCTTGGAGATGGAGTGTCCATTGGCACATTTGCATAATAATCTCATCACGAAAGCGTCTTTCTTCTGCATATCTCCCTATGTAATAAATATACAAAATGATTAGAAAAATTTATTACAAATCTTTAAAAGCAAATATTAGTAAACAACACTTTTTTTACCCTCATAAATCTCTTTGCAATCTTTGTGAAATATGGAAAGGGTTTTTGATGCCATCTTCTTGCTTCTTTATTTCTCTGTATATTTTTGATGAAAAATGTTCAAAAGAAATTATTGCATAAAATTTGTAAATTATGTGATAAAAATATATACCTCAAGTAGTGGTGCCCAAACTTCTTCGAGTGGCTTCTACCATATTTTTTCATAATTCCATCCAAAAACCACTTAATTCGGTAAACCCTTTCAGAAGCTTGTAAATTTTTTTTATGTCTTGCTCTAATGCTTTAACTTGTACAACATTGCATTTTAAATTAGGGAATTTTCAAGTTTACCATGTCACGTAATATTTTTATTCCATGCCTCCTTAGTCCAACCATTTTTGTGAGCGATGCTGCTGGAGCGTTATAATCACCTAATAATTTCACTAGATGAGCCCTATGATATTCATTCCATCCAGCCCTTGTGTCGGTCTTCTCTTGAGTTGTCATCTATAAAAGTAAATGCATTTTTTTCAATTTCTAAATATTAAACAAATAAATAAATTAAAAATATCTCTTGTAGAGACATCGAGTAACTTCATGGATGACATAAATGATAATAAGGATATGCATAATAACACTATAAAACATTAATTTAAAACTTATTATAGATGATTTTGAATAGTTCAAGCATTAATTAAAATAGAAAGCCTATTGATAAACAAGGGCTCATTCTTGAAACAGGCAACCTCTAATTCTATTTCTCAAATTTGCAAATTATTTAATTGTTTTTCATGGTCTACACTCATAGTATAGCATAGCCCGACTTGTCAACCAAAAATGGGAAATTGGTAAGATGCATTCAAGCAACTATTAAAACAGAAACTAACATCAAAAAGCTCCAAACTATTACAAACTATACCTATCATGTTGGGACCACAACAATAAGCTAGAGCCCCATCTTCCAATAAAATAAAGCCATCCAAACTGTTTTAAATTTTGGTACATAACCATTTATTCCAAGTGCAGATGATAGCCACAAACTAATCTACACCAATTTCAAAAACACTATTGTATATGATGAAAGAGTTGCCAATGTTCAGCTAGAGTAATCCAAGATATTGAAACATACTATTAAAATGAGCGTCACTTAACCAATTCTAAACATATTAATTAGCTCTCAAATAAATTCAGAAACCATGATTGTGGAGAACAACTAAATAAAAAGCTTCACATCAAGCTTCAAGCGCAGTTTTAAAATCTTTTTAATAATCATATCGGTCGTAAATATGCAAAAATTCAATAAGTCAATCTCAAGAGTTTGCATTGGAAAAAAACAAAAACTCCTTTTACATCAAGCAAAAGCTTAATCTAACAATTTCAATTTGCATTTCATATCACTCACTAATTAAGAAAAATACAAGGATCAACAAAAAAATTTCATAGCAAAAAAACCATAATAAAGAATCAAAATCCAAGTAGAAAAAAAAAATGAAGAAGTCAATATTGGATCAAAGCACAGCATGACAATTTCTAATGCTATCAAAGAAAACCATTACAAAGAGGAACAATTACTAAAGATTTCTTGCAGCCATCTTGAAACAAGGAATTATGGTTGATTGATTTCACTTGTCAGGAACACTACTCATAAACAGAACAAAAACATAAAGATAAGAATTGAATGAAATTTGTGACTTTGCAACAAAAAAAAAACTCTAATTTCCTCAACAACTCAAGAATCAGAACCCATCATGATCTACAAAAACATACAAATATAAACAAAAGGATGAACCATAGAAGTAGTAAAAAAAACAATTAGCTTAGCACAGCATAACCAAGCCCAGGAGGAAGGATTTATAAGGCAAAGAAGGGGGGAAAATTGCACCTTTGGCCTCGTATGAGATGAAAAACCAAAGCTCTTGCTAAATCTGAAAGAAAAAGAAAGATTCAAAGACCCAAAATCAGTGAAACCCAACACAAACAAGCATGAAAAGAATGATTTCAAGTCAAATCAAATGAAAAAGATGCCACCTTTGAATCTCACTGAGGATGAAAACCAAATCTCTCCTGCATAATCCTTTAACTCCTCTTCTAACCCTCAAATTGAAACTGAACCAGCATAGATGAAGAAGCTTGACAACACACAAACTCCATGATTGTTGGAGTTCTTCTCCAACTGGCGCAATGCGGTGCCGTCGTCGTCGGGATCCAAATGGCGGAGAAGATGGAGGCGGACGGAGTGGGAGGCGTGGTGGCCAGTCCGAAATGATAGCCTAGGTTTTCAGTTGCAGTGGCCACACGAAAAATAAAGGAAATTTTTTTTTTGGTTCCCACCCCTTTATAAAATTCCTATGGAATCATATGATTTCATAGGAATTTTTAACCTGTAAAAAGTTTGTCCAAACACCTATTTCTATAGTTTTCACGTGTAATACTAAATTCCATAGGGAATGACCACCATTCCTATGGAAT